>NW_018231684.1:66582-94970 GCF_001263595.1 Phalaenopsis equestris | reverse complement strand
TCTCCTTATATATATATATATATAAACTAAATGTATCTCCAATGTTGCCAACATGATTTCCATTCCAACGACCGACAGCTTCCACAGGACGACCCCCCCTAAAATTTTGTCGACAGCTTCTAGAGACTCCTCTAGGGACTAGTTTCTCTCTCCATTTAAATCAAGGAAAATTTTCTTCGTACATCGGTAATGTTTCCATATCCCTTAATGACCAGATTACCCTTCTTCAGTTGGCATACTATACTTATTTCTTTTTTGGGTAAGTACGGTCAACTCTTTCAAACTTGAGGATTGTCTGTTCAACCACCTTTGAACATAGAGGTTCAGGAGTTCTTTAGAACTTTTAATCTTTTTGTGGGATCAGACCCCCAATAGGTGTGCAGGTGGACTAGTTCCACCCGGGCAATATGCGTTGTGAAGTTGGTCTTGCACTGGGTCCTAAACTTTACTTTCCTTTTAGTTCCCTTTTGAGTATAGTTTGTTATTTTGAAAATTAAATCGAATTGTGTCGTGCTGTGCTTGCTCATTGAACCTTCCTGTATAATTAATTAAATTCTCCTATTTTCAAAGTTACTTTTACTAAATTCTGAAATATTTTTTATAAACTAAATTAAAATAAAGACTTTTTTAGTCCACAAATCGACCTTTGTTAATTTTTAGTGCTCACACTAGAATTACAAGGTATTGTCCAAATAACTAACCCTAAAGCTTTCTTTTTGAAGCTACTGCAATGGCATTCCCTATACTCACTTTCTCGTGCAACCTGCCGATGAGCCGTGATGCCCGCAATGTCATCCCCACCATCAAGTTTGGATCCGAATTTGATGAACTTGAAGTCGTGCTCGAAAAGGCCCCCTTTTTCATGATGAAATTTCCCGCTCTGGAAGTTCAGGAGCCGTCAACCGAGTTCAGCCTGAACTGTCCCCAAAATTTTTGTTCTTACCAGAAGATAAAGACTAATGCCACTAAGACACCTGCTAAGTCTATTGTTCTCATTTTCATTAAGAGAAAAGAGGTCATGATTGTTGAAAATACAGCTGAAGTATATACAATCCCACTATCAGTATTTAAATTTGGATCAGGTTCGAGATCTACACCATTAACTTGGTCATAAAGAGAAACCACTGTCGAAAGGTTCGGAGGGCTGCTAAAGCCCAGATTTTTGAAGAAATGCCTGTTGATGAAATTCCTCACTAGGAGGAACTAGGATTGATGGAGACATGTCCTCTTCTGTGAGGGAGTAGGTTCCATCCCCTAATGGACACCAATGGGTACGATGTATCCAAAAGATGGCTGCTACTTTATCATTACTTCATAGATATCATGGGGAGAGGAAGAACCCCTCCAATCACCCAAGTTAGTATAGTAATCTAGAGACTAGCTACCAAAGAGGGTTGTTCACTTGGTGAATTACTTAAATGAATGAGATGTGTAGTATCCGCTCGCATGAAGAAAGAAATTCTAAGAGATGTCAGATCTTCCAGATGATCTTAAAGATCAACTAAAATTTTTCCTACTTGAATTTCCATCAAGTTCCGCCTGGGAAGCAGAATTGATGCTACCATCATTACCACGGATTCTACTGTCGCTGGTTCGGGACCTGCAGGCCATCAACCGGTTAAGTCACGTCTGGATCTGACATTTCTACCTTTTACTAGTTATAAGAATGTCTCTAAATTTTTAAAGGAAAAGATGATGAAGTTACCCGGTACTGTATCTTGTCCGCGCCATTGGATCTTGCCCCTCTCTAATGTGTCGATACCTCTACTAAGACAATCCATCTCAAGCATCACCATCGAAGAAAAAGGTTTGGGTACCTAAGGTATTTGTACCAATATGATTCAGTGAGCCCGTAGGGTAAAATTTTGGAATGAAGTAAGGGTCTGAAGTATCCGACATCGCCGCAACTATTGCTTCCGAGTTCGATCAACAAGTGGGGGAAGTTCAGCATAGTCCCCCAGACATCAAGATGATACAAGGATTAATAATAAAAGAAAAGGTTGAGAAGCTTAGGGTTGAGGTTTCTGAGTTAGCCTGAGAACATAGGGTTTCTGTTGATGATGATGATGATGATTTTGGCTTTAACGACTATCTCGATGAAGACGTTATGGATATTCATGTCATCAAAACTAGAGTCGCTGCTTCTGCGCACGACACCAAACCTCTCATTGAAGGGAACACAGTAGATGATTTGCGTAGGGTTGTTCTACTAAGGGATGAGCAAATCAAACAAATGGAGAAAATGATTACCAAAAGAAGATTCTCCATTGAGCATCATACCAAAAAAAGAATTTGAACAGATGCTCAAACAAGTTCGGGAGGCCTTCGCCCAATCAAAAAGGTGGTTCATTGATTTTAAAAGGGAGATCCAACTCGGAGGAGTTCGATGTTGTACCCTATCTTAAGGGTTTCGTATCGCCAAACTTTATGATATTTGATGGGACTGGAAATCCCAGATAGTACATAGTGCATTTCCAAGCCATATGTGGCAATACCGAAGGTAACAAAGGCTTGCTTTTCTGACAGATTGTCTATAGCCTATCAGGAATTGCATTTGATTGGTATGTCAAGTTGGCCAATGGATCAGTGAAGCAATTTGCCGAGTTAGAACAGCTGTTTGTAAATTTATTTGTCGGAGCATAGCATCATGTTTCTATTGGAGATCTCATAGTGGTGAGTCAAAAGCCTAACAAGGCTCAAGTAAATTATATCTTGAGGTGGAGAAACCTTAGCATGAAGTGCAAACCTCAGCTACAAGAACATTATGTGATTGAGTTCCTACTCAAAAGCTTCCATGGAATAATAGCTTTCATGCTTAAAGGACTCACCATCAAGTTTATCAAGAAGCTATTCAACAAATCTATCAATATACAAGAGGAATCAAACACATAATTTCTCAGGTGAAATTAGAAAAGACCAGAACAACCCAAATATTTGAAAAGAAGTCTGGCATAGTGGCAATGGTTGAAAAGGGAAAGCAATCGATAAACATACAGGCAGAACATTCTTATAAAGGTTCTCAGCCGTCATTACAGCATGCTCAGCAAGGACCACAAGAATATGGCCAGTCTAGCCAACAATCGCATCAAGGAGGATCATACCGAACAGAACCATTGTGGAATGAAAGAAAGAAGTATATTCCTTCAAAGATGAAGTTGTACCTTAAATATTCAAAAGTTTGAGTTCCAATTTCCAGATCCAAAGAAACCTGAGGAGGTCGACAAGAAAAATCAGCCCAATTATTGCCTGTACCACAGGATGCTTGGACATACTATAGAGGAATGTTTCGTTTTCAAGGATTGGCTTCAAAAAATATTAAGGAAGAGAATATAACAATCTAAAAAAAATATTTAAATGAACCTGAAAGATTTTCTATAAATATGATTTCAACCAAAACAATTGCTCTGATAAATCTGTATTCAGAGAAGGATGGATGGAGTACAGTTTTGAGCAAATTGTCCAAGAAGATACAGCTCAGGCAGCTGTTCAGAGTCTACAGCCTGCTCAGCCCAAGATGGAGATTTTGTCAGAGAAAGCACCAAAATCAGAAGAGAAAGAGAATAATGATGTTGTGAAGACTGATAGCGCGGGGGGGGGTAAGATAAGGGCTGCCTCTGTTAGATGGGTTGTCTCGGATTTGGTGAAGAAAATCCTCGAACCTCGGACTATGTATGATTATCTTTTTGCCCACTAGGGTATTATGAATATAATGATTATGATTTTTTCTACATTTTAACTATTTCTAGTGATAACGTAACAGAATTTACTTAATCTAACTCCGACCTTGATTCTTAAACTGATCCTCAAATCGTACTTGAGTTCGATGAACCCGTTAACAAGAATGAAGAAGATATCGACAACAATGATTATCATGGCACTAGGAGTGAGGAGCCAGTCCCTGAGTGTTATGGTGCACCACTCGCTATCAAGTTAGATCTCTCCAATGAAGAACAAGAGACACTAGAAATTTTTCATAAAGCATCTCAAGAAAAAGAAATCACAGAGATAAATCTAAGGAGTTGGAAAGTGTTACGCCCGAGGTTAGCTTCAATGGATAATGGAAAATAAATAGTTACACAAGAAGAGCTACCTCCACCTCCGCCACTGGAAGAACCACATATTCAAGTAAAGATTGAAAGATTATATAAAGTGGATTATAACGTGCGAGTTCAACTTAGGAGGTTGCCAGCCAAACTAAGCATTTCCAACGCTTTAATCTTGTCAAAAGAGATGAGAGAGTCTCTAGTTATAGCCTTACTAGACGGAGAGATTTGCTTAGCTCAGTTGTTCAGCACATCCTTGGATGAAGTTTGTTTTGAAGTTTGTTTGTTAAAGGAACAGTTTGTTTGTTAAAGGAACAGCCTGGGATAAGTTTTACAGATGAAGACTTATTGCTCGGCACTGTTGACCATAACCAGCTGCTCTAAATATTTGTTAATATCGACAGATTTGTATTGTTCGGAGTCTTGGTATGTCATGGAGCATCACTCAACTTAATGAGTCTGTGGACATTGAAATATTTGGATATTGAAGATCAAGAGCTTACAACTGATAAAATGATGTTAAGAGGATTTAATCAGAAGGGAGAAAGAGAATCAGAAGGGAGAAAGAGCCTTTGGATTGATTACACTGCTTATGAAAGTTGGAGAATTAGTAACAACTGCTAAATTCTATATCATCAATATCAAGACCTCTTTTAGTGCTCTACTTGGTCGACCATGGACTCTTGAGAACAACATGGTTTCGTCTTCCCTACATCAGTGCATCAAATATTACATTTCGTCTTCATCAAATATGTGCATCAAATATTACAAAGAAGGACAAGAAAATTGCATCAAGGGAGATTTACAACCATTTTCAGTCTATTAATTTGTCATTCATGAAGACTCTACCTACTATGCGTCTCTAAAGAAAATTGTCTTCTCTCATGAGCTGGTGGCAAATAAAAGGGAAGATTACGAAAGATGACAAGGGCAAAGCCGTTTAGCTCTACTTCAGCGATCTTCCGCCACTCTTCTACAACAAGTTACTGAGGGTTTATTTAGTTCGCGCACCCAAAGTCGTGGCCAGGGATGTGGAAAAGGAAAAACTAATAGGATTACTAGATGGACTAAGCCGACCTTCAACATTGATGATAAATAAAGCTCTGCGAAAGAAATGATGATGATAAAATAGAAGAAACCATAGTATGAAATCTCCTTGGAAAATGTGGAGAAAAGTGAAAATGAGTCAATGTATGATCGGATCAACTACTATGTGAAAGCCATGACCCATACTTCGATTCTCCTTTAAGAGGTTGAGAGTTTAGAGGTCAAGGAAGTATGTAGCACTGGTTCAAATCTGATCAAATTTTACCATCCTTATACTTCTGTTATTCTTGAAAATCATGTAAATTTAGAAGAGGATTATAATGATTTAATAGAATTACCTTTTGGTTAATTTTCTCCTTATGCACAAAAATTAATTCAACAGGGATGTGAGCCAAAATAAATGTCAAAAGATAACCTCAGAGCCTAAAATGAGTTAGTGCTTTTAGTGCACAACATTTACGTGCGAAAGCCTAAAGATAAGTTGAAAATTTTCATCATATTGGATGAACTGCCTTGAAGTCCTATGGATTTGTCAACACAATTTTAAGAGTCTTGAGGAAGTTGTCGGTCACCATAATGGAAATCATGATGCCTGCTTCAGAAGGGCAATTAATTTATATACATATATTTAGTTTAGAAAAATATGAAATCAAATTGATTCCATATCTTTCAAAGTTTAGATGGAATAGCACTACACCTCAAGTCATGTATCTATCCCAAAAGATAAACACATGATATGATAGTGAGGCTTAATCAAATAAGCTAAGAAATGTATGACATTCGTTTGGTCTAAAAAATCATTTTTATTATAAGCTGATAAGTTCCCCTATTTAATATGAAAAACTAAATAAGATTTATATTACTTTTGGTTTATGAAAGTTTCCTATAAAGGCAAGCCTTTATATTTAATTACATCTTAAATAACTCAAGTATCCTAAGAAAACTTTCAATAAAAATCAGAAGATATTGTCTTCAAGAATTTTAAAGGATAGGACTTTTCAAAGAGATTGAAGAAAGAAGTGTGAGAGGGGAATGCCTTAAATTTGGAATTTTTTTTTTGGAATCCAATGGAAGAAAAAATAAGGGATGTCACGGATCCTGAGGAGAACCTCGATGACTTCCAAAGCTATCCTACTCTTTGGTTTCAATTTAGAGGAGAAATATTTAAATGTTCCATCCTGCCAATTTTATTATTTAAGGCTTACATTTGTGTGAAACAATCACACTAATAGCTTGAAAGATGTGAGGATTTAAGTTATGAAGAATGACAACCTTAAAATCCGAAAATGAGTTAGGGCTTAAATTGTATAGTAGGGCTAGACAAAGGTCTAAAGAAAAGTTGAAGACTTATGTCGCACTACGCGGACAACCTTGAAATCTTTCAGCTTGTTGATTAATTTTTAAGGAGAGACATGTTGTTGTAGATCCTCATACAGTTGAAGATGACCATGCAACCCACAATGCTGGCTCCAAGGTACTCATCATGGCTTGTTTAAATAGTCTAATGTGTCAAGTATTAATGTCAAATCAAATGTTTCCTAAGGTTATGGTTATTTAAATATCATGGAGGATGTTAAAATTGATTAGAGCAACACCGTTTAGGATCCCATGGCTCCCTTGTTCTAGTAACACTATTTTCTTCAGATTCACTTAGTTCAAATGAATTTACTAAACTTAACTTAATGAGTTCCATACTTTTATTTTGACCGTGAGAAATCTCGCTAGCAACCGTAGGTTACATATTCCAATGGATTCCCAATCATTCGATAAAGACGTCTCAATTTAGTTGCAATTTTTGTTTTTTTGTTTATGATTAAATTTTGAGTTGTTTTATATTTTAACTATTGTGATGTAGAATCTATGTTGTTTTAATTTCTTAATTTTAGTTTTGGTTTCAGTTCTGAGGGTCTCCTAAAAGTTTTAATTCTGACATACAGGGTGACTTTGTTGTTTAACATGCAGGTTTATGGGCAAGAAACCAGAGGTGCAGATAAATAAAAGTAAATTGCAGTGCAATAACCTAAAAGCGTACCTATCGATTCTTCTCATTCCTCCACCAGAAAAGTTAGTATTTTCAAAGCATAAGAATAATTTTGCAGGAAAAGCAAAGAATACAGGTTTGAGGTGTGTTTACCATATCCTATGTTATACCCTAATGGGTTCAATTTATTTATCTTTGGGGATGATTCCATTAAGCAAATCATAAGATGCCCAAGTGTCCTCTGAGACTCCCAAACGATCATGGAAAGGTCTGGGGTAATACCCTAGACATTTCACAGTCCCTCAAATCGTCTCGAGTTCATTTTAATATTATTATGTTTGCTATGTGGCTCACCCAATTTATACCCTTATGCTCAATGAACCTTGATGTTTTGATTATTTTTTTAAATGTAGTAATTATCGCTTGATGTTTCACTTATGAATTATTTGGGTAAAGGCCCTTAGGGGCAATTTGGATTAAGTAAGGGACATAGCCGATTTTTTTTTAAAGATGGGCTTGTAGTGTTTTTTTTTTTAAGTTTCAAATTAATTATAGGTCATTTTCTAATCCTCATTAGACAAAGTTTTGATTAAGCATAGTTTCCTACTAAGCCCGTAATACTTAATGAGTAGATTTGTAATTTGTAGGTAATATTTATATTTTTAAACCTTATCAAGAATCAAAAATCATTTTAAAACCATTAATTGGGGTTTTAAGTCAATGGGTTATGATCTTCCAAAGTCAAACCCCCAACCCCAATATCTTCTAATTTAACTACTCTTCCAAATTTCATCAATTTGAGAAATTACAAATTTATTCTTAGAGAGACCAAAGTGAGATTGGTTGCTACCATGTATCCCTCTCATATTTTAGTCATCAAGACATGTTAATTATGATCATTTATTACCCATTTACCCTTCGTTTGAGCCTAAAAAATAACTAAGGCTTAAATTCCAAAATTACCCTTTTTCCCTCAAGGCCTTATCACCTCATAATTCATTAAATCAAACTCAAACTACTTTAAAATTTTATGTTACCCAACTCATGGGATAACTAAAATATCAGAGGAGAATATGTGATTTTCAGAATTTATTTAATTTTATAATTATTTTTAATGCAAAAATGTGGATTTTTAATGAAAATTTAATAAATCAACCAAAACAAAGCTTCTGTCCTTAGGAAAATTATTAGACGTTCACCTAAGTCAAAGGACCACATGGACAAATTTTCATAATTTTTAGATGTTTAATTGAATTATTAGAATTATTTGTTTATTTTAAGTATTAACTAAATATAAAATATTGTTTAAGTGGAAAATTAAATTCTATATTATTCTTAAATCTATCAGAGTCTAGGGAACCTAAGGAAATAAATTTCATATTTTTGTGATTTATATTTTAGTTATTAGAATTATTTTAAAGAAAAGTTAAAGAAAATTTGTTTTAAGCCTTTAAAAATTAATATCTTAAGTTTAAAAATTAAGAAAATTATTTTAATTGATCTTAAGTGATCTGGAAGCCAAATGTGACATTTTAATGTATTTTCACAATTTTGTAAATTTTATGATTTTTAATTAAATTTGTAATTATTTAAATACTTAAAAATGACTTAAAAATGATGTATGTATTCTAATTACACCTTTATTTTTCTCAAGTTCCTTTGGTAATAAGGAGCTCCCAAAACTAATTTGGTGATTTTTTGCCAAAACTAATTTGGTGATTTTCAAAACTAATTTGGTGATTTTTTGAGTTGTATTTGAATTATTATAATTATTTTAATGCCAAAATTACAATTTCACTTGATTATTTCATTTTAGTAGTCAACTTAATCCCAATTGACTTGAAATTTTTATGGGGAGCTCCTGTGGCATTAAATTATAGAGGAGAATTATTTTTTTTCATTTACTCTTACATTTTATCCCATTTAATTTTCTTTCAATTTTATGGTTTGCTGATAAATAGGGTTATTCTTCATGGGTTAAACCAAGTTTATATTTTTCCTAGGGTCCTTTAACCATAGTGAACCTAACAAATCAAGTTTTATATTTTTTTATGAATATATTAACTTTTATAATTATTTTACCAAAACAGTCATGACATGCTTGAAAAATAGAGATCTCTGCTTAGAGAGACATCCCTTGACCTTGGAAAAATCAGGGAAGATCCCTCATGACAGAGAGAACCAAAGCCCCAAAAATATGGTCATGGTGAAATATCCATTAAAATGGAGAATTTAGATAATAAATACACTATTTAATTAATTAAAAATCAAACATGCATGAAAAAAAAACATGTATTCATTTATACATTGTTCTCCTTTATTCACTAAGCATGAGGGTATTTTTATTTTATTTTTATGATTTTTCTACACAAAGATATGGATTTTCTAAGTGGGCTGATTTAAATAAATCCACAAATCCCTATTTTCCAATTTATCCACCATAGCGCCACACATTCATAGGCAGCTCTGAACTCCACGTGTTGCTCTGCCATTCGATGCCGCCATCTGACTCGGTAGCCACACATCCCGCGCTTTTTACATCACTTCTTTGTCCAGCTTAATCAGAGCCCTCTATCAAATACATGCGCGATCCAACGACTCACGAGCTTCATCTCAAACTAGTTGAACCTGAGAGCCATCAACCTTTAAACCCTAATATCTCACTCTATACTTAACTATATCACTTCGAGTTTGGTCTTATTGATGCATCTTGCCTAGAAGAACACATCTATATGGTTTATCAAGTCCTAAATCAAGTCTATAAGCAGGGAGAATCAAAATAAGCTCGGTTTGAAGGGAGAGTTTGATACCTCAGTCCAAGAGGTTTAGCCTTGATTGGAAGTGTTCAGAATGTGAGGACCTCGCAAAGCTCCTTCAAGCTCCAATTTGAGCTCTTGTTGGGTCCAAGTGGGAAATTGACCAATCCTGATTCGGGGGGTTGATCAAAGTCTAGGAAAGGGCTGTCTTGTGATGGGGCTTCTAGTGGGAAATGATTTGGGATGACATTTGGATAAATTTGATTGTTTTGGGAAATTTTCAGAATTTTGGTAAAAAATAGGGTTGTAGGGGCATTTTGGTAATTTTGGGCTAGGATGGGCAAGTAAGCCACGAAGCCATGTCAAAAAAATAGGAGCCAAATGAGGACTCATTTTGAATGCTCAATATCCTAGTCCCAACCCTCTTAGCCAAGGGCTAGGGGTTTGGGTCCATCCATATGAGCTTTCCAAAAGGAGTCAAGAAACCAAATCAAGGGGTCCTAGGGTTTGGGCTATGAGAGAAAGTGTAGTTTGTGTAAGCTAGTCTAACTAAGACTAGACCACCCAGGGTTAGTGATAAGACTTGACCATCCTATGGAGACTCTCCTTGAGCTCCCTCATATTGACCCCACCTACTAAGTGCTAGAGGTTAGGACCAATATGTGGAACTTCTAGTTGAGTAAAGAAGAGTTTAAAATTTCTAATAGTGAGGGTTCCATTCCTAGTTCTCTAGGAATAGTCAACAGGAAAGTCTTATGGCTAGATCCTAGGCTACTAAGGAAGAAACTAGACCTCATCCAAAAGTGAGGTCAACAAAATTATTATTTAATTCTAAGGAAAATATTTGTTGTCGATGACTTCATCTACTATTCTAGAATGATGTCCTCAATCTACTTCAGCTTGCCCAAGCTCCTCATCGAAGTGACAACTCCAGGTTCAAGGTCTAAGTTTTTACAGTTTAAGTGACAAGTTTTGTTGTTTCTCAAGTATTAAAGGGGAGGGGTTAAATTAGATTGGTGTAACATCATTTAGAATCCCACGGTTCCCTCATTTTGGTACCACTATTTTTTCTTAAATTTAATTAGTCTAAAAATGTTGTTAAGCTCATTTAAGCTGTGGAGATCTCGTTAGCAACCGTAGGTTACCTCATTTGATGGACTCCTGTAAACTCAAAAATACGTACTATGTTGTTTATTGTTTTGAAAAAGTAAACTTAATTTTGAAAATATGTTTTGTATTTTTTAGTTTTGGTTTAGTTTTGCATGTGAAGTAAATAAATGCAAGTAATAAATATTGTAAGGTAATTAAATAAAATTTCAAATGCATAAAATGTAAATGCATACCCGGCCCTCTGCTATGACTTCAATGATAGCATCATAAAGCAAAACTGATTTGTAAAAAAAAATTAAATAAATTACAGGAAAGTAAACAGGAGCATCCGATATGGGAAAAGTCAAAAAACGAGTCATAGTAAAACACAAGCAAGTAAAAAAATCCATAGTCACATTTGAAAGATCGAAACTAAGTGTAAGACATTGCTAAAGGTGGGGGCTCAGAGCTGGACTTTGTGCTTCCCAACCTTGAGTATAAGTTAGCACCCAATAATCTACGGAGTGCAGTTCTAACCTTAATCCTAGTAATTAACTGTAGAACTTTATAAATTTTCACTTTTAATCTATTCTTTATGTTTGTAGAATTTATTTTAACAAACAAAAGAAATTTCATTTTTGTGAATACTTTGCAAAGTTGTGTAGTCCACAGGTTAATTACATTGATCCAGCGAGGATTACAACAACCTAAGAGTGTTGGGGGCAATTAACTTCACAAGGTTCATTGAATAGTATCATCAATCTTTACGCTCTCCTTTTATTGAAGGTCCTCAAGGTAGGAGATAATATTCTAAAATCCCACTACGTATCCCTTATTTTAACACACATTAGCATTCTCTTCATTGCCCTGGCCACCTAGACCTTAGACTTACACAAGTTTGATGACCCATATGTAGAAAAAATATTTTTTCTCAGTTGTTCACAAGGATTAAAATACCTTGGAGAAGACTCAAATCCTTAAACATTTGGTTAATTAATATATGATAAGTAGTGGAGGGCATTTCTATTGATTTAGGTGAATTATCGGGTATTGAGGAAAAACTTGTTGGGTCCCCAAAAGTCTTTTTAATGGATGATTTTCTTGAACAAAAAATAATAAATTCAGTTGTCCTTCAAAATATTTAAAAGATTATAAAAGTTCTCGTAACATGACCCTAAACAACTTTCAAAACCCTTTGAACTATTTCAAGTTCAATTAGACTTATCAAATTGTTCAATTAATCATCCAAAGTTAAATTTAGAGTCAATAGATTAGTCTACCCTGTGGTCAATGAACCTTAATATTTTAATTATCCCATGAGCTGGGTACTCAGACATTCACTTGATGTTTTATTTAAGAGTTATGTATGTGGATGCCCCTAAAGGCAAGCTCAAGTCATTGAGGATCTTGGACTCACAATTAAGGTCGAGCTTGTAGTTTTTTATGGGTTTTCATGATTAATTATGTTTCTCTCTTCTAAACCTTATTAGACAAATTTAAATTAAGCCTAGCTTGTTGTTAAACCCTTAAGCCAAGTTTTCGGGTTAAATTTGCAATAATCAAAATGTTAAATTAAGTGTATTTAATTCTCTTTAAAATCATATGCTTATCATTTAATCACCAATAAAAAGGATTCAAATGAATAAGTTATTATCTTCCTCACTCAAGTTCACTACTTTACGACCATTCGGTTAAGTTAAATTCAAAATCAAAATAATTTATGAAAATTAAACTTTTACCCTTGTTTTTGAAAAGTGAAAAATTGGTTTCTACCTCTTAAATCATCATGTTTCAATCATCTAAAGAAGTTCATTATGATCAATATTACCCATTTACACTTTAAGTTAACCTAAATATTAATTAGGGCTTCAAAATTCCATAATTACCCCTTTTCCTCTATGGCTTTCCAATTCACAAATTATTAAATTCAACTTAAACAACTTTGTAATTTTCATGGTACCCCATTCATGGGTCAGTTAAAATATGAAAGGTGAAATTATAATTTTTCTAATTATTTTTATCTTTGTACTTGTTTTTACTCATAATGTGGAATTTTCATTGTTAATACATTTAATTAATTAAAATTCAGTCCCAATACTTAGAAAAATTATTGGAGGTTCACCTACGTCAAAGGACTACTTGGACAAAATTTCATGATTTTTGGAATTATACTTTAATTATTATAAATATTTATTGATTTTACCTATTAATTAAATAGAAAATAAAATTTAATCTCAAAAATTTAGTTCTTTATTTTTCCTTAACCTCTCTGATTTGAAAGAACTTAGAGGAGCAAACTTTTTTTTATAATATTAATTTTTTTATTATAATTATTTTAATGAAAAATTAAGAAACATACATTTTTAGCATTTAAAAATGTACAACTACATTAGAAAAATTAGGGGAAATATTTTAAAAGGTCCCAAGTGATCAGAGAACAATTTGGAATATTCTACTGTGTTTTTAATATTTTTCTATTTTTAATTTTCTTAAAATTAAAAATTAGCTCAAAAATGAAATGTTTATCTTAACACAAATTTTTTTTCTTAGGTGCCACTGATTACAAGGAACACTCAAAACCACTTTTCATTATTTTTCTAATTATATTTTATTTATTATAATTATTTTAGTGCAAAAATCCCATTTTCCTTGAAAAAAAGGTTTTGATATCAAATGCATTTTAATGGGTTTCAAATTTTTATTGAGACCTAAAATCATTATTTTCTTTAATGTGAAACAATTTTTATGATTTATTGACTTGCTTTTAATTTTTTTAAATTTTAATGGGTTTTAATGACTTAATTGCCAAGATAATACACCTAATTGTTTAAACGCATTTTATATTTTTCCTGGGTTCTTCTAACCACAGTAAACCTACCAAAATAAGTCATATATTTTTCTGATATACATTTTAATTTATATACTTATTTTAAGCAAAATGGGGACATAATATTGAAAATTAGGGCTTTTAGGGTTAGAGGTATTCTTTGATATTGGAAAAATCAGAGAACACTTTTAACCACATGAAAAATAAACCCTCTAATTTTCAAGTCATGGTGATTAATGTTTAAGTAAATATAATTAAAATAAGCTCTAGGATATTTAACAAATATATTTTATTTTGAGTTCATATTTTTTTCATTTTCTCACTGAGTCATAGGGTATTTTTATCTTATTTTTATGAGTTTTCTACACCAAGTTATGAGTTTCTAAGTTTTTAAATTAATTTAAATAAAAAATATTCTATTTATCTACTTTTCCACACAGCCGACTCATCATCCTTAGCGGCTCCAAACTTTACACGTGGCAAGCTTCGATTCACAGCTGCCATCTGCGTCAGTTTTCATGCATCTCAGTGTGCACGAATAGTTCTCTCGTCAGACTCCTCATCCATCATTGGATCTATACACACGCGAATGGACGACATCCGTCCATTATCACCATCTAACCTAAACCGAGAGCCGTTCGCACCAAAATGCTATGATCTCACTTGACTCTCAACATAATCACATGGGGTTTGTTCTTATAGCTTCATCTAGTCAAGGAAAGCTATCCATACGGTTGATCAAGGATGAAACACAAGTCTACTTAAATTTGATGAAATCAAGCCTAAAATTTGAAATTTTGTGTTATTCCCTTGTGCAAGAGGTGTGGCCTCAATTGAATGCTTGCAGAAGCTTCTCTGGAGTCCCATGAGAATGCTCAAAGCATCACCTTCCTCTAGTATGGGGTCTAAGTAAGAATTTGATTGGAGGGTGATGTGTCCTTGGTCAATGTTTAGTTAAGGGGGCTCAAATGATTGGTCTTTTTTTTGGAAACTTATCCTTATGTTGTGGGGAAGCTTAGAAGCAACTCAATTTAAATATTGATTGAGGTTTATGGAGTGACTAAAAATTTCCGTAGATTTCAAAAGAGAAATTTGGCCTGGATAGTGGGATTGGGTGTTCGAAGGACAGTGATATTGAACTCAAGAGGGTTGAGAGAGGCTGTGGTGAGAATTTGACAGAGTCTCCCCAAGGAATTGAATCTTTTTTTCATGCTTATTCATTAGGAAGAAATTTATAGTTGAGGCCAATGGGGAGGCCTCAAGCTCTGATTGGTTGGTGCCAATAAGCTTTGGAAATGTGCTAAGTGATGCTCATAACCAATCAAGTTTAGCCACATAGAATGGGCTCAAATTTGAGTTCAAAAGTGGGGTGGCATTCTTGGTTTTGATCCTCTGGTAACTAAGGTGGCAAATTGGGGCTTAGGTGGTGGCTAGTTGAGTCAGGGAGGCCATAAGAGCTTCATGGTGATGGTCTTAGGGCTTGAGAAGGCTGGTGGGAAAAATCCTTTTGGTATAGCTATTTATGGGTATAAATCCCATAATTTAAGGGACTCTTGGTCCATGGTAGCATTAAAGTGGGCTAAGTGGATCTAAGTTGGGTTCTAGAGTCCAGATGGCAGTTGTGGTGGTCAAGGTTGGGATAGACCAAGTGGCTCAAGGTATGTTTATGGTTTAGGTTCAAAATTTAAGATTTGGCTTGGATTTGAGTTTGGTCTCAACTAGAGTTTGGATTTAGGTCAATTGGTTGCTCAATTTGGAATAAAATTTTTTGATGATGCATTTGGGTATCAATTGGGTGTAAATTAAGAGGTTATGAAGTTTAATTTAGACGAGTTTGAAATTTTTTGGGCAAAATTGGGGATTTTGGATTAAATTTGATTTGGGTTGGGTATGGGTTAGTCTAGGCCAATTTAACTTTCAAATTAGTCTAGAGGAGTGTTATGAAGAAACTACAACTCTAAATTGGGGAAATTGGATAGGTTGAGTTCAATTTGGTATAATTTTGGCCTAGGGTCAATTTGGGGCATTTGATTTGGATTTTTAATTAAACTTGAAATTGAGTTCAATTATGCTAGAGTTAGGTTTCAATCAGGTTGGCACACGATGAAATTTGATTTGGATTTCAAAATGCAGAAGTTTGGAATAAATTTGGTGGAAATGTGGATGAATTTGGTGAATTTAGGCCTTTATGGGTAAAATGGGGGTTTTAATTAAAATTGGTCAATTTGGTCAAATTGGGCCCAATGGATGGTTAGTATAAACTTAAAATAGGTTTGAAATGATTTGGGAGATTTTGAGAATTTTTTGGAAATGAAGGATATTTTGGTAATTTAGATTATTTTAGGCAATATCTTGTGAAATTTGGGAATTTTGGAGTGTTTGGAGCAATTTAAGTGGTTCTAAGTGGTTTAAGATGAATTTTGGAGCGAAATTGATCATTTGGGCAATTTTGGAAAAATTAGGGTTTCACGGGCATTTCGGTAATTTTTGAAAAGTTTGGGATAAAAGGCCTAAATTCGAAATTTTTGGTTAAAATGTTGTTTAATGAGGAGGACAATCACGAAATTACCCTTATAGTGCAATGAGACCAAGGAAATCCTCTATTTCATTTCCTCCATGTATTGGTTCTAGCCATCCTAGTGAAAGGCTAGGTGTTTTAGGGACCACCCAGATGAATTTTCAAAAGAGTAAGGAATCAGGCTAAGCATGTTTGGTTTGGGATTTTAGGTTGTGAAAGAAAGTGAGGGGTTAAAGTATGTGTATGTGTGTAAGATCACCAAGACCACACCACCTTTGGCAATCCCTCAAGCCTGATAGTCTTACAGGGACTCCTCTTGAGCTCTCTATGTTGGTTCCATCATACTAAGTGTTATAGGTTAGAACCAAATATGTGGAACTTCAAGAAGAGTAAATAAGTGTTTAAAATTTATATGATGGAAGGATTCCATCACTAATTCTCTAGGATAATCAATAAGAAAGTCCTATGAAAGTCCTATGGCCCTATGGCTAGATCCTAGGCTTCTAAAAAAGAAAGACTAGACCTCAACAAAAGTGAGGTAAGAAAACGGACCCCAAAAGGAGTGGTGTGCTAGACAAGCACTCCACACATAATGACATTGACTAAAGAGATCAATAAAACCAACACAGCTACCTATGCCAACATGATCAGAGAAGAATGGAGAAAGAGAGAAGATGGATTCCACTGGGGAGTGTCGGGTGAGTCCTCTATCGAAACAGAAGGTTCCAGAACTCTCGTTGGGATTAGCTGGTGTACCTTCAAATTATTAATTTCAAAAGTGAATTTTAGAATCTTGCAGTGATTTCAAGCTTGTTAACCCTTATGAACGGTTATTTTATGAATTTACGGAGACGACCATCATGGAGACTTAAGGTTGCGAGAAAGATTAGATTTGTTTCGTTTCACTTCTTTGATTTTTAGTTGAAATTTTAACTTTTAATTTGACTTTGAGGAAGTTTGGGTAATTTTAACTTTTGACCAGATTGAAATGAAAAGCACAGGGACTCACATCCAACTTAGAACAACGATTGAGAAAGAGGAGTGCTACCAATCTCAAAAGTGTGGAGAGATGTAAATAAGATGCCTTGCTCCATTTAAGGTGGTCTTATACCTTTCTAAAAGTGGTGAGAAGAGAATCAGACCAAGACCACACCACCAAGGTTGGTTTAGTGTTAAGGTTTTGAATGCGAGTGCAAGTGTTAAGGTTTTGAATGCGAGTGCAAGTGTGTGTATATGTAGACCTGACTAAGACCACACCACCAAGGGCTAACCTTAAGGCCAAACAGTCCTATCGGGACTCCTCTTATGCTCCTCCATATTGACACCACCTATTAATTGATAGAGGTTAGAACCAACATATGGAACTTCAGGACCAGCAAGGAAGAGTTTTAGAATTTCCATTAGTGAGGATTTCATCACTAGTCCGCAAGGAGTAGTAAACAGGAAAGTCATATGAATAGATTATGGGCATCTAAGGAAGAAACTAGATCTCAACCAAAAGTGAGGTCAACATTGTGTGCAAACTGAAATGTTGTGTATCATGTGTTGCCTGCTTTGACACAATACAAAAGTAAAATAATCTATCTATCTTCTAAGATCATTACATGATCAAGCTATCCTATTAATCCATGCTCCGGAACATAAGTACTCTTGCATATACTTAGAGGTATAACTATCTCACAGCTCCAATTGTAAGCCTTGCCAATTTTAGGCGGGGCAATATCCATATGGTACCTTCCTATCATCCATTCTTCATAATGTGACTGAAACTCTTCTGCATGGTCCTCTGGGGATGCAGTACTTTGTGAGGTTTGCTTCATTTCCTTTGAAAATCAGCATTGAACCAACAGGTAGTGGAATCTTAACCAATCCTTGGAATACCCCTGGTATAAATGATCTTTCATATTCTAAATGAACTTTCTTGGTATAAATGATCCTATATCTTTCATAGTTTAAATGAAAGAGTGCTACTCCTAAGTTATGTATCCATCTTGAAGGATAGACACAAGGCTTGACGGTGAGGCTCAATCAAATAAAGTAAGAAATGTATGACATTCGTTTGTTCTGCGAAACCATTTTCTGATAAGCCAACAAGTTCCCATATTTAACATGAAAAATTAAATAGGGTTTATATTAGCTGGGCTCAGAAAAGCTTCTTATAAGGGCAAACCCTTATAGTTAATTACATCTTAGATAACCAAAGTCATCTAAGAAAACTCTCGTTAAACATTAGGGGATATTATCTTCAAGAACTTCAAAGGATAGGACTTTTCAATGAGATCAGAAAAAGAAGTGTGAAATAAGAATGACTCAAATTTGGAACATTTATTTTTAGAAGCTAAAAAAAGAAGAACTATGGGATGTCATAGATCCTGAGGAAAACCTCGATGACTTCCCATTCTATCCTATGATTCGGTTTCAATTTAAGGGAGAAATATTTACAAGCTTCATCTTGTGAATTTTTTTCATTTGGCTTACATTCATGTGAAACGATTACACAAATGGCCTAGAAGATGTGAGGGCTTAGGTTGTACCGAACGACAACATAACAATCTTAAAACAGGTTAGGGCTTAAATTTTATGGCAGGGCGATACAAAGGCCTAAAGATAAGTTGAGGATTTATGTCGCACTAGGTAGAGAACCTTGAAATCCTATGTCTTATTATTTAATTCTAAAGAATAGTTTAGTTGGTGTAGACATGTTTTATTGTTGAAGATGGACGTGCTGCCCACAATGCTAGCTCCAAGCTCTTCGTCATGGCGAGTTTAAGATTTATAAGTGTCAAATTGTATAGATTTAGAGAAGTATCAGGTTCAGAGGTCAAGGTTTCTAATGTTTCAAGTTCTAATGTCAAATCTAGTGTTTCTTAAGGTCATGGTTATTTAAATATTATGGGTGGGTTAAAGTTGATTAGAGTGACACCGGTTAGGATGCCATGGTTCCCTCTTTCCGGTATCTCTATTTTATTTTATTCTTACTTAGCTTAAATGTGTTGTGAAACCCATTTAAACAGGGTAGATCTCGTTAGGAACCATGGGTTACCTCCTCCGAGAGACTCTGGTAAATTCAAAAGGACAATTTAAATTTAGTGAAATTTCGAAGGATTTATGGTTACCTTTGAAACAATTTGTTTTAGTTTTTGAAAATGTTGATTAATTTTTGAAAAAGTTTTTTAGATTTTTCAAGTGAAGTAAGGTACCCACCTAAGCAATTTACAATATTTGTAGAAAGTATGATGATATAAATTAAATAACCATAAAATCGTACCAGTGATCTTCCCGGCATTCCAGCTGAAATAGTAATCTTTTACAACATTTATGTATTTTTGTAGGGGTAAAAGTAAGGTATGCAAGGTATGATTAGTTGAAGGTATAACTAATAAACCCCTAGTATGACTTATTTAGTCCCGAAAGATCTTAATGAATGATTTTAGAATAAGGTATAGCAAGTTCAATCTGTCCTTCAAAATATTCAAGAGATTGTATTGTGCTCGGGGAATGACCCCGAACTGCTTTAAAGATCCCTTGAAAAATTTGAGTTGATTTTGAACTTATCTTATTGCTCTACGAATGTTCTCATGTCAAAATAAAATTACCCCATTACTCGGTGAACTTTGACATTTTAATCATTCCAAGGGCAGGGTACTCAATTGGTCAATTGATATTTCACTTAAAAAATTATGCAGGTGAATGCCCCTAAGGCATGTTTCAGTCATTAAGGATTTGATACCCTCCACTAAAGTAGGGCTTGATGGTGTTAATCATCAACATTATCTTTTAAATCCCATTAAAATAAGTTTTAAAATCAAACCTAGATCACTACCAAGCCGCTTAATGAATCTAATGGGAAAAATATTTGGCAAATGTTATAATTTTAATTTAGGTGATATAGATTATGATTAAAAGAAGTCAGATCATTCATTAATTGTAAAATTAATCATAAGTGGAATATCATCTCCCTAATTTAAGTCCATCACTTGAGAATCATTTGTTTTTGTTCAACTTCCAAATCTGATAATTTAACAAGTTGTAATTTTAGTCTTATCATGGGAAGGTGGCAAGTTGGTTTCTACCTCTTACTTATTATGTTTCAATCATCCAAACATATTAAATTCGGATCCAAATTTCCCATTTCCCCTTTGATTAATCCTAACTTTTGATTAACAAACCAAAGCCTAAAATGACCACTTTACCCTCGGGGTTCTTCTTCTCATAACTCATGAAGCATAATTTAAGTGACTTAAGAGATTTTCAGAGTATTCTACCCTTAGGGTAGTGAAAACATCAGAGGAGAATGATGTGGTTTTTTAGATTTTAATTTAAATAACTATTATAACTTAGAAAAAAGAATTTTTTCTTTTTTTATTTAAATGATCAAAATGAAGCTTTTGGTTTATGAGAAAAGTATTAGAGGTTCCCTTAGGTCAAAGAGAACACCAAGGAAAAATACCATTATTTTTTAAATCAAAATTTAAATTTAATTTCATAATTAATTAACAAATTTTATTGATTTAATTAAATATAAAATGTGCTTTATTTATAAAAATTACTTTTTATATTTTTATTAAACCTCTCTGAATCCAAAGAACTCAGAGAAATAAATTTTATATTTTTATAATTTTTAATTTGTTTATAATAATTATTTTAATGAGAAAAATTGGAAAATATATTTTAAGACTTTAAAAATTTATTTTTAACATAGAAAAATTGGGAAAGATATTTTAATGAATCCCAAGTGATCAAGAAACAATTACGAGTGTTTTGAAAAGTTTTTGTAATTATTGGAATTTTTTAATTATTCTTAATTATTTTTAATTCAAAATAGAGTTCAAAATTAAAGTATTTTATCAAAAATGATATTTTATTTTTCCTATGTTCTCTTGATCACAAAGAACTCACAAGACCACTTTTCATAATTTTCCTAAGTGTATTTAATTTAATATATAATTATTTTTGTGCAAAAATAGAATGTTTCTTGAAAATTAAACTTTAGTGCCTAAAATTAATCAAATAATTTTCAAATTTTTACAGTGGGTTAACATGATTTTTGCACACAATATGGAATTGATTTTGTTGATTTTTTATTAATATTTAATTTACGTAAATTTATACATGATATATGCACTTAATCAAATGTAGAAATTTATAAAATTGTTCAAACCATTATGATATTTTTTCTAAGCTTCACTGACAATAAGAAACCTACTAACAATTTGAATAATTTTCCATAGTGGTATTTTAATTTATATAATTAAAATAAGTCAAAATGTCCATCCTAAGTTGAAAATTAGGGTGAGAAGCACAAAAATGGTCTCCGGCCTTGGAAACATCAGAGAACATAGCCCCTATCATAAGGAATGAACCCTAAAAATTTGAAGCCATGGTGAGCAATGCCTAATCATAACGTATTAAATCACTCCAACGAGTATTTAATTATTAAAAATCATAAAGTTAACAAACAATTTTCTTTTTTGGTCCACATTATTCTCCTCTATTTATTGAGTAAGAGGGTATTTTTATTTTATTGTTATGATTTTTCTACACAAAGATATGATTTTTCAAAGTTCTGGAATTAAAATAAATTAGAAATCCCTAATTTTCTACTTATCCAGCTCAGCCGCCACGTCAACCTCATCCGCTCCGAGCTTTACACGCGGGGTTCTGCCATTTGACACCACCAGACACATCGGCTGCCACGTGGCCCACAGTTAACGTACCAAGAGTTTGTCTGTCTTGATCTCCTACGTCCATCAAATAAACGCGCGATCAGACGGCTCTCCGTCATCGTCCTCAAGTGTCCAAACACGAGAACCATTCACACTAAAACCTTAAGATCTTAGTGTAGACTCAACCAAATTGGTTGGGATTTGTTTCTAAACCTTCATCTACTCAGGACGTGTTTATCCATATGGTTAATCAAGCATGAAATCAAGCAAATACACACGAAGAATAAAAATAATCTCGGTTTAGGGTTGAGGCTCAATATCTTTATCTAAGAGGGGAGGCCTCAATTAGATGGTTGATCGAAATAAATTGAAATCGAGCTTGATCGAAATTATAGGTAGACAATTCACCACTATTTGAGAACACATTTGGAGATTCGTTGGGTCCATCCAAAGCTATGTTAGAGGCTGTTTATGATGGGGCTTTTTTGAGGAATCAACTCCTCTTGATCTGGTGATGGTGTGAGCACATTTAATTAAATTTTGTGGACTATGGAGGTGTAGAAAAATTTATCGTGGTTTGAGCTAAGATTTGGAGCTCAAAGTTAGGCTCTCCCTGATGGAACCAAAGGGAAAAATGGTGGGCATGAGCTGAGGTGTTCTTGGAGAGTCTCTGGTGAGATTTTAGCAGAGTTTCCCAGAGGATTTTGATGCTCTCCCCATTTACTGTGAAGGGGGCTATTTAAAATAAAAGATCTCTTAGGGTGGCCTCCAGGGGCAATTGATGGGTGCAAAATAGTGCTTAAGTGAAGGGATGAAGAGCCCTAGTGGCCAATCAGACTTAGTCTGCTCAGGTGAGTTTAAATTTGGGTTTTGGCCAATGGGGTTTCCCTTGGGCTGGCTATTTCCGATTGCTGAGGTGGTGGCTGGCAAGGGTTCAGTTATTTCTTAGCTTAGGGAGGTCAGAGGTGGCTATTGATGGTTAACCCCTAATGTTATAGCAAGATGGAAAATATATTTCAAGATTAGGCTAAAAATGGAATAAAATCTCTTAAATTATGGGACCATTGGTCCATAGCTCCTTTAGGGTGGGCTAGGTGAGTCTAGCATGGTCAATACAGTGTACTCGATGACTGTAGAAGCTTTGGCTTGATAAATTTGGCATGGCTTGGTCAATGGGTTCAATTTGGGTCAAATTAGCTTGAAATTGGGTCTAAATTGGGCTATCCATGACATTTTACTCAGTTATTTGAGAAAATTGGTGTAAATGATTGTCATAAAGAGTTTAGAAAATATTTGGAGTGGTTTTGAATTGATTTGGGGGTTCAATTTGAAGGAATTTGGGCATTTGATCAATTTGGGGATGTTGGGCTAGACTTGGGTTTAAGTTAGGCTAGAGTTGGGCTAAGTCAAAATGAGGGTTCAAAATGGTCTAAGATTATTTTATCAAGTGTTCTCAACATTAATTGGGTGTTCTCAACATTAATAAGTGTTCTCAACATTAATTGGGTCCCAATTTTGGGGTTAGGGCATTCAATTTGGTGGAATTTGGGCAAATGGCTAAATTGGGGTAAATTTAGGAATTTTGGATTTGGGTTGAAATTGACTGAAATTGAAGCTTGAACAAGGCCAATTGAGGGTTAAATTTTGTCTAGGGGGATGTTATAAGGGTTTTCAGATTCAAATTGGAGCAAGTGAGTGAGCGATAAGTTTGAATTGGGTGAGATTAGGCCATATGGTCAAAATTAGGGATTTTATTTTGGATTTAAATTAGGTTCACAATGTGAGTCAATTAAACTTGGATTTCAATTGATTTGAGTTTTTTTCTTGATGAATTTTAGTATAGGATTGAAATTGGAGAATATTTGGATCGAATTGGTAGACGTTTGGGTTGAATTAGGGTAATTTGGCCTTTATGGGCAATTTGGGGCTTTTAATCAAAGTTCGTCAAATTAGACAAACTGAGTTCAGTTAAAGAGTCTAAATTGGTTTTGGGAGCATTTAAAATAATTTTGGGAGGTTTTGGAAAAGTTTTGGCCACCAAGGATATTTTGGTAATTTTGACAATTTGAGGGGTATTTTGCTAATTTTGGCAATTTAAGGAGGTTTTGTGTAATTTGGGTGGTTTCAAATGGTTTGACATAATTTTTGAAAAAAAATTGGTATTTTAGACTAAAATGTCTAAGCCTACCCAGAATGTGAGGATGGGAATAAGATTTCTAAGCCTGCCCCGAATGTGGGGATAAGTATATGACGTCTAAGCCTACCCCAAGCGTGAAGATAGGAATAGGACGTCTAAGCCTACCCTGAACGTCAGAATAGGAATAGGAAGTCTAAGCCTACCCCAAATGTAAGGATAGGAATAGGACATCTAAACTTACTCCAAATGTAAGGATAGGAATATGACATCTAAGCCTACCCTGAACACCAGGATGGGAATAGGACGTCTAAGCCTACCTAGAACGTTAGGATGGGAATAGGACGTCAAAGCCTACCCTAAATGTGAGGATGGGAATTGGAACTCTAAGCCTACCTCAAATGTGAGGATGGGAATAAGACGTCTAAGCCTACCCCGAATGTGAGGATAGGAATAGGACTTCTAAGTTTACCCTAATTGTAAGGATGGGAATAAGACTTCTAAGCCTGCCTCGAATGTGAGGATTGGAATAAGACGTCTAAGCCTATATCGAATGTAAGGATGGGAATAGGACATCAAAGCCTACCCAGAATTCAAGGATTGACAATAGAGCAGAAAGATTGAAGAAATTTGCAAGGAGCACAAGACTCTGTGAGAATGTGAAGAAATTGGTGTAGACAATCATATTCGTGCTACGCAATCAAAGAGTAAGAAACCTCGAACTTGAGAGAAACAAAATCAACAAAACTTTTCATTTTATTTTCTTGTTATCTTTATCAAATTTAATTATCAAGGTACATTTTTAAAATTTAATTTTCATTGGTTGATTTTTAAAAACAAGTTTGTGGACAAATTCAAAACTTTTCATTTTATTGAGGTTAATTTATTACAAAATTTTAGACCCAGTCACAAAGGCTTGGTCAAATAAATTAACCAAGAATAATTAAAATTTCTAAAAGTTTATTTCAAGCAACTTCACGTCAGGTAGTATGTCTTCAAGTAGCGGCCATTAACCGGTAACGTGTGTCTTTCGTCCTTGAAACCCAACATCTGGTAAGATCCTCCTGAAGAGACCTTTTCTAAAATAAATGGTCCCTTCTCAAGTTAGTTCAAATTATCCACCTGTCTTGAGCTATGCAAGTATAGGTCTTTAAGAATGAGAACGAGGTCACCATCCCTAAACGTCGTTGAGCAGACTAATTTGTCACGAGCCTGCACCATCCTTGCTTAGTAAAGTTTCAAATGTTGTTGTGCTTCTAGCCATTTTCCCTCGAGACTTTCTACTTCATCAAGTCTAAGCTTTTCACTTTTTTCATTTGTAATTTGGTTGGCAATGGCAACTCTAAGAAACAGTGTCTGAACTTCCAGCGGCAGCACGACCTCAGACCCGTACACAAGCGCGTAGGGTGTACATTGGTTAGGAGTTCTTAACATTGTTCGGTAGGCCCATAGAGCTTCTAATAGTTTATTATGAAAATTTCTTTTATTTTTGTCCAACGTCTTCTTTAAGATCTGCATGAGCATCTTATTGAAGGCCTCAATCAGGTTGTATGCCTTGGGATAGTAAATTATAGAGTACCTCCATTCTATCTCATGTATTTTGAAAAAGTTGTTGATCTTTGTGCTTTTAAAGGCTATCCCGTTGTCAGAAATCACTCTGCACTGTACATAGAAATGGTAAATGATCTGGCTTTTAAAAAATTGCAGAACATGTTGTGATGTAACCTCTCGTAACGGCACTGCCTCTGCTTACTTGGAGAAGTAATCCATAGCCGCAAGAATAAATCTATGTCCCTTAAATGATGAAGGGTCTATCAGACTTATTATATCCATGCTCCAACACTTGAATGGCCACCAGGCAAAAGTTGGGTGTAGTACATTTGGTGGTTGATGTAAGACCACCCCATGCACTTGGCAAAGGTGACATCTTTTTGTTATATCCATGCAATCAAATATCATCATTAGCCAATAATATTCGAGCCTTTTGAGGTTGATTTTAATTTTTGGTCCTAACTGGTGAGCTCCACACAATCCAACATAGGCTTCTTTGACAATATTTTGTGCTTCGACTCTGCTTAGACATCTCAGCCTCATCTGATCGAAAGATCTTCTGTAGAGGACATCACCCACTAGAGCATATGACATAGCCATTTTTGTGATGTGATATGCCTCGAACTTGTCCTCTGGTAGCTTTCCAGTTGCAAATATTCTATCAATAGCTTGCGTCAGTCTTTGTTGATGTCAGCAATAAAGTCCAACAACTTATTGGATGACAAGTTGTCACTTGCCATAGACAGTAATATATGTTATATCCATTAAGATTGCCAATTCTGATCGAGTGATAAGCGCTTCATATTCTGATTCATTGTTGGTGCACAACTCTGTCAGGTTGTAGCAAAATCTCAACATAACCTTATCTGGCATGACAAAATCAGACCAATTCCTTCTTTGCCCGGTATAACTGTTCCTGATCTATTGTCCTTTTTGGCTGAATAAGCCCCAACAAACTACATTCCCAATATCTGGCACTGAATGACTCTACTTATAGTACATACTCATCTAGCAATTCATCGTTGAGTTGGGACCCAGTTGAAATTGGATGTCTCACTAGAAAATCTTCTAAAATTTGTCCCTTGATAGCGCAGAGGGGAACAAAAGTTATAGCAAATTGCAATAAAATCATTCACTATCTTGCTAAATGTCTGGAAAGTGTTATATTGCAAGGGATTAACTTTTGAAGTAAGGGTAATTTTATGAGAAAACATGTAATGGCTAAGCTTTTGAGTGGCAAACAGTAAAGCTTGGTAATGCTTCTCAATAGATAGATACTTTACCTCCGACAGTACTAGACGGCGACTTAGGTAGTAGAGAATATTTTCCTTACCTTTTTCATTGACTTGAGCTAACAAGGCTATGAGAGAGTCTTCTAAGGCCGTGGTATAAAGTATCAATGGTTTTCCCAGGATAGGGGCTGCCAAAATAGGAGGTGACATTAAATATTTCTTAACATCCTCAAAGGCCAATTGACATTTAGCGTCCCGAACAAATTTGGCATGCTTTTTATTTAATGTCGAGAAGGGATGACACCTACTTGAGAGAGTAGAAATAAAGTGTCTCAAATAAGTCAACTTTCCCTGAAAGGAGCGTAGTTGTTTCAAGGTTTTGGTTGGAAGCATTTCCAAGAAAGCATTAATCTTATTCGGATCGATCTCGATTCCCCGATGAGGGACAACAAATTCTAGAAATTTCTCTGAGGTGACGCTGAAGGTGCACTTTAAGGGATTCAACTTGAGATTATATTGTCTTAATAGTTCGAACACGATCCTCAAATCATAGAAATGTTCAGTTTTCTATTTGCTCTTCATTACCAAATCACCCACATAGCTCTCCACTTAGTTGTGAATGAGGTCATCAAAGATCATTGTCATAGCTCATCGATATGTTGCCCAAGCATTCTATAACTCAAATGACATCACTATGTAACAAAAGATCCCAATTTGTGTCCTAAAAGCTGTAAGTGTTGCATCCTCTGGAGCCATTTTGATTCAGTTGTAACCTGATGATCCATCCATTAAAGATAAAATCTCATGTGTTGATTCAATGCCCACCATTAATTCTGGTGTTGACCTCACATTAGGTTGAGGTTTAGTTTTTCCCTTTTAGTAGCCTAAGGTCTAGCCATTGGATTTTCCTATTGATTATTCTTAGAAAACTAGACATGGAACCCTCACCACTAGAAATTCTAAACTCTTCTCTACTCAACTTGAAGTTCCACATGTTGATCCTAACCTCTAAAACTTAGTAAGTAGGGTCACTATGGGGGAAACTCAAGATGAGTCAATCTTAGGACTACTGGACGTTAAGGTTAACCCTGGGTGTTGGTCTGGAGCTAAGGCACTCACTACACTCACTACACTCATATACATCCACATTCACTCACAACCCTAAAGTCAAACTTCTAGCCTAGATCCCTTGACCTTTTGGGATACTCATGTAGATGGTCCCCTAAACCTACTAGCCCTAGGGCTATGGTTTGGCTAAGACCACTATGTTGAGGACCCAAAATGGGGTTTCCATTGGTCCATGGCTTTTTGGTGATGATTGGTACCTCAACTATACCAAAATACCCATCTTGGCCTTTTACTCCTAAAACACCCCTAAATTACCAAACTACCCCTCTTGGACCCAAAATTTCAAAAATTCCAATAATTCCCAGAAAATCCCAATAAATGTTAAATAATCTAATTCCAAATATTCTCAATTTCATTTTTATCAACTACCACATGACCCAATTTGGCCAATTTGACCATCTTTAACTAAAACCCCA
>NW_018231684.1:62915-66514 GCF_001263595.1 Phalaenopsis equestris | reverse complement strand
ATCAATTTGACTTCAATTGACCTTCAATTTGACTTCAATTGACCTCAATTTCAATCCAAAACTCAAATTCACTTTTTATATAACCGAAATAAACCAAATCCAAGCCCAATTGGTCCATTATTTGAGCCCAATTTTGATTTGGGTCATTAAGGACATTCTGATCTTTATATGGGGTCGGACCCCCAATAAGTGTGTCAGTGGACTAGTTCCACCCGGGCATTATGTAAAGTAGGTCCCGCACTGGGTCCTAAACTCCTAAACTTTGCATTTCTGTCTCCCCTCAGGGGATGGTTTTGCTTTCATACCCATTTGATTTTGGCCTAAATTCAAAATTTCCCAAATTTAGCCCCAAATTAGCTAAGCCCCTAAATTTCACCCAATTGATATCCTTAACCTCCAAATTGGCATCCAATTCATGTTGAAAACTTTTCATGAGGTCCCTATTGACCATTCAAAATAATCAATTTGAACTTAGCCGAAGGCTAACCCAAGCTAGACCCAAGCCTAGCCCAACATGACCAAATTGATTAAAGTTCAACTTTTCCTCAAATATACCCTTAAATTGAGCTCAAAACCACTTCCATTCTTCACCAAAGTTGTTCCTTATGATCATATACACCAAATTCAATATTTATTTTAGCTAATTGACATGGATAGCCTAGCGCAAACCCATGTTTTGGTCATTTGCACCCACTTGGACCCATGCACTAAATGTGACCTAACCACCTTAAAGTCACCAAATTAACTCCACCCTAGCCATTAGTTGGACTTCGTGACCAGTCCAAACACCATGAAACCACCTAAATCAAGCCATGGACCAAAATTTCCCCAAATTAAGGGATATTATTTCCAAAAATGCACATACTTAAGATATCTTTGCCAAATCAAAGCACATTTGCATTAAATTGTTGTGATGGATTCCTCTGGGTTCCCTGAGCTCGTAGCCAACTCCTCATGGCCGGACGAGCAGCCTAGTGGCTAGAAAAGCTCAAAACCAACAGCCACCCCCATGGCACCTCACCTAAAGCAAAATCTCATCCAAATCAAACCTAGAGGCCAGCTCATCCAAATCAAATTGAAGAGCTCTTCTGCCCTCCTCCTAAGCACCAGAATGCACCCAAACTTATGCCCTGAGAGCCACCCCATGGCCATTTTTATTAAAACTTACCTCCCACGACCATGGGAGGTGTGTTGAAATTTTCTTAGAGAGACCTCTCCAAACTTCACACAGAGCTTCCTTAAGATCCCCTCAGTGCATTCCAACCATTTTCTCTCACCGATTCCCATTGTCGGAGCTCAATTTTGAGCTTGAAACCTTGTCGAAAACCAGGACAGAACCCAACAAGGACAGAACCCAACCTCTCTCTCTCTCTACCTCTCCCTCTCTCTCTCTCTCTCTCTCTCTCTCTCTTCCCTTCACGACAGTGAAAGAAGCCAAAACCCCATAACATCCCCCAACCACAGAGCCTCTACCATAGCTCTAGACCAACACCCAAATTCGGACATGATTGAATTCCTACTTTGGCCTTACACCAAGACCAGGGACTCAATCCCTAGCCTCCTTGGACCCCAACAAATGTGTTGAACCCCTCTAATAGAAGCTTCACTTCTCAGAGCAAAAGTATAAAACCTAACCTCATCCCGAGCCTATTTCGATTCTCCATTTAATTAAGCTTAATTTAATTGCATGATTATCATATGGATATGTTCGTCTCACCTAGCAAACCCAAGGTGATTTGGTTGAGTCTAGGCTGAGATCTTAGGGTTTTAGTGTGGACGGTGACGGGATCATTCTGTCGGGGACGATGACGAGGAGCCGTTCAATTGAGCATGTATCAAACGGATGGAGGAGATCGAGCCGGACAGCGCTTCGGGACATAAACCGCAAGCCGAGTCAGCAACTATGTGGACGATGACATCCAACTAGAGCGTGCCATGCATGCCTTTGGAGCTGCCTAGGATCTAGTCAGCACGCGCGGTTTAAATAGATAGATAGTGCTTTTTCTTATTTATTTAAATACCATTAGCTTAAAAAATTCATAACTTTGTATAGAAAAATAAAAAAAAATAAAATAAAAATACCCACTTGCTCAGTGAACAAAGGAAAACAATGTGGAATAAATTTCAAGACTATTTGATGCATATTTTATTTTTAATTAATTAAACACTATTTTGAATCATTTGATTCTCCATTCATATTGGCACATCACTTTGTCTTGAAATTTCGGCATGTTGTAGCCTCTATCAAAGAAAATATTTCCTGATTTTTTCAAAGTCAGAGAAGGTTTCTATACAGAGATCCATATTTTTCAAGTTATTCTACATTATTTCTTTAAAATAATCATAAAAATTAGCATATTGATTATAAAATCCTAGGAAAATTTTTGAAGGTCCACCATGAGTAGAGAAGCTATTGAAAATAATTTTATGGGTCAATTCATTTAAAATACTCTTAAATTTTATAAAAACTAAATCACTAAAATAAATATTCTTGGAAAAAATAAACATTTAAATGACTTGAATTTTTATCTCCACTGTGACTTATGATCCAGAGAACTTATCACAAAAAATTCAAAATATTTTGAGTTCATTTGATGACTTAAATTGATTTTCAAAGATAGATACCACTTCTGACATTTAAATGATTTTTAAAAATCAAAATAAAACTCAAAAACTTATGACACATAGTTTTTTTGAGTTCTCTTTGATCAGGAATATTTTATAAAAGTAAAATTATATTTAAAATAAAAAAATTGATTTTTAGCTTATTTTAAATATTTAAATAAGTAAAAATTCATAAAAATCACAAAAATAATAAAACTCATGAAAATGTTCTAAATTGCTTTCTAATCAATTAGAAACAATTAGAATATTTTTCTTGATTTTCTAAATAAAAATATTGAATTCCAAAACTTAAAAAATAATTTTTGATAGCTAAAAAATGAGTTTTAAATAAAATAATTCGAATAAATCAAAGAAAAATAATAAAAAAAAAAATTTGCTCCTCTGAGTCCTCTAACCTTAGAAAAATTTTCCAGAAATACAAAACTCAATTTTCATCATTTAAAATATTTTATTTTTATTAAATAACCCAAAACTTAAAATAATTCTAATAAATCACAGAGAATTCAAAAAATTATGAAATTTGATTCAAAGGCTTCTCTGGTCTAAGTCCATCTCAAGTAAAAATTTTAAGAGATTATAATTTACTTTGGTTAAGTTAGGAATTTTCCTTGAAAAATCCTATTTTTGCAGAAAATAATTATATAAAATAAATTAAATTCTGAAAAATCAAATTTTCTCCTCTGATGTCTCAATTGACCCATGAATGAGGTACGATAAAAGTTTCAAACTCATTTGAACTGAATTTGACAAATTATGAGGTGTTGGAGCCATAAGGGCAAATGTGTAATTTTGGAAGTTTAGCGTTAATTAACATTTAGGCTTAATTCAAGGAGGAGAATGGGCAACCTCTGATCTTAATCAATTTATTTGGATGTTTGAAACACAAGAAGTTAATTGGTAGATACCAACCTCACTTTCTTAATTGAAAAGATAAGTTAATAAATTTCTAAATTATTAAAATTTGGGAGTTTATT
>NW_018231684.1:60484-62761 GCF_001263595.1 Phalaenopsis equestris | reverse complement strand
GGGCTTAGTGGTGACTTAGGCTAAATCAAAATTGACTAAATGAGGATTAAAGAAATAAACATAATTAAATCAAACATCTTTGAAACACCTCTAAGCCAAATTATTATTAAAAATTTGGCTAAGTGTTCAAATTACACTAACTTCCCCTTCAAGGGAATTTACTCACATAATTTTAAAATTAAATGATAAATGATAATTACCCCTTTCTTAGAAATAATTGAGACATCAATGTTCATTGAACATTAAGGGTATTTACAGGATGAATTATTAAGCAACATAATTAGTTTAAAAAGAACTCAGGATTTTCCACTTAGCAGCGAGAGAGTAGCATGGTCTTGCTTCTTTCTCTAGAACTGTTGGATACCTCCTAGATCTACCAAAATTAATATATCTTGCTTGATAAAGTTATCCTTAATTAAACTTCTAAGGACCCGCCAAGATATGAGATAGGGTTAAGAAAATTATCGGAACTCTACTTCTCCTGCTCTTCATAAATGCCCTTACATGCATTTTTAAGTTTCAGGTGGTAGAACGAGAAGACTCGCTAGGTAGCTTTTACAGTTTATAGTACCGTCTTTCTTCTACCTTTTCCTTACATGTTTCATGCTTGCATTTACCTACATAAACTTGCATGTTAACCATTACCATAACCTGAAACCAAAATTAAAATCAACCAAGATAAAACTCACCGCCACAACATTAAATATATAAAACAACTCAAAATTTAATCATAAACATCACACAAAACTACAACTTCAACTAAATTAAGACGTTTTTATCGGATGGTCAGGAATTCCTCGGAGAAGGTAACCTACGGTTGCTAACGAGGCTTTCCACGGTTTAAATGAAGTTATGGAACTCATTAGGTTGAGTTTAAAGTAAATTCATTTGGACCAAGTGAATCAGATAGAAAATAGTGTTGCCGGAATGAGGGAACCGTAGGATCCTAACCGGTGTCGCTCTAACCAACTTTAATATGCCCTCAAAATATTTAAAGAACTTCAACCTCAGGAACCCGGTAGAAAGTCACCTCAGGAACCTGCTCCAGGAGCTTCATCGCGTACAGATGGTATTCTGCTAATCTTGGTTTTAGAATTCTCTACTGTCCGGCGACTTGCTGGATGACAAGTGGAGAGTCACCATAAATGAAAATGTTTGTTATATCCATCGAAATTGCCAATTCCAATCCGGTGATTAAGACTTCATATTCTGCTTCATTGTTGGTACATGGCTCCGTCAGGTGGTACGAAAACCTCAACATACCCTTATCCAGCGTGATAAAAATCAATCCGATCCCTGCCTTGCCTGGTATAGCTGTGCCTGATCCCTTGTTTTTCCTGGTTGATGAAGCACCATCGAAGTACATTTCCCAGCGCTGCGCACTAGAAAATTCCATTTGTAGCATTTGCTCGTCTGACAACTCGTCGTTGAGAGAGGACCCAACTTGAGGACCCAGCTAGCAGTGGGCGTGCAACAAGCAAGTCTGCTAAAATCTATCCCTTGATAGCACGGATGGGAACAAAAGTTATATCAAATTGCTATAAGAACATTGACCATCTCGCTAAACGTCCGGAGCGTGTTAGTCCGGTCATCAAATTTTTCAATGGATTAACTTTCAAAATTAGGGTGATCTTATGAGAAAGCATGTAATGTCTAAGCTTTTGACCGGTAAAAATTAATGCCAGACAATGCTTCTTAATAGGTGGATACCTTACCTCCGTCGGTATTAGATGACGACTCAAGTAGTAGAGAGCATTTTTTTCCCTCCTTATTGACTTGGGCTAAGAGGGCTCCAAGAGAGTCATCCAAAGCCGCGGTATAAAGTATCAACGGTTTCCCTAGGATAGGGGCTGCCAAAATAGGAGGTGTCATTAAATATTGTTTAACGTCCTCAAAGGCCCGCTGGCACTTTTCTTCCTTAATAAATTTGGCATCCTTTTTAATTAATGCCGAGAAAGGTTGACACCTACCTGAGAGATTAGAAATAAAGCGTCTCAGATATGCCAACTTCCCTTGGAAGGAACGTAGCTGCTTCAAGGTTTTAGGGGGAGGCTTTTCCAAAATAGCTTTAATCTTATCTGGGTCGATCTCGTTTCTTCGATGACGGACAACGAATCCTAGAAATTTCTCGGAGGTGACGCCGAAAGCGCACTTTAAGGGATTCATTTTAAGGTCATATCGTGGTAACCGTTCAAACACAATCCTCAAATCATACAGATGGTTTATTTTCCATTTACTTTTGATATTCTACTTGATTCCGTAGCATTCTACTTGATT
>NW_018231684.1:58045-60248 GCF_001263595.1 Phalaenopsis equestris | reverse complement strand
CTGAAGTCGACACAAATGCCGATAATGCCGATCTGTCCATTTTTATTTTTAACAGGTACAATATTGGCTAACCACATGGGCTACTGCTCTTCTTTAGTGAAGTTGGCGTCTATCAATTTCTGCACCTCAGCGATGACTTGTTGTTCTAACTTGTTATTCTATTTCGAGGCGCATTCTCCTGGGAGCTTGTTTTACTGGGGTTACATTCTTGTTCACCTCAATTTATGGACTGCAACCTCTGCTAACAGCTGCTGACAGCAACCTCTGCTGACAGCCCTGGCATTTTGTCGTAGCTCCATGCGAAGCAATCTTTGAATTCTGTTAATAATTTGACCAGTTCTGCAGACTCTTCGTCATCAAGTAGAAAAGTAGGTCGGAGTTGCTCTTCAGTCCCGAGGTTTATAAAAGTAGGTCGGAGTTGCTCTTCATCGTTGACTTCGATAGTGGATTTAATTTCTTCTTCAAATTCTGGTGGAACATCTTCTATTAGCTGATCAGTAGACTCATCCTCTATATAGAGCCAATCCTCTTCTGATTCATTAGCAACAACCATACAAAATTTTGAATCATCGATTAGCCCATTGTACCAAATCTGAGACCCTCTTTCGAGTTGGGAGTTTGAATTTTAACACTCCATAACTTTTCAAAAAGTTATAATTTTTCTTTTGACATTTTTTTCGGTAAATGTCCTTATTGAATTAACTTTTGTACATAAGGTGAAAACTAACTAAAAGGTAATTCCTTTAATTCATTAGGATCATCATCCAAATTTACATGATTTTCAAAATTAGTAGAGATAGAAGCACGGTAAAATTTGATCAGCTTTGAAACAGCACTATAGACTTTCTTGACCTCTAAACTCTCGATCTTTTGAGGGAGGATCGGATAAAGGGTCATAACATTCACATAGTGATTTATCTGATCATGCATTGTCTGATATTCGCTTTTCTCGCATCTTCTTAGGATATCTTTACCTCATCTTCAGAACTATCTTCATCACCAATGTTGATAGTTGGCCTAGTCCGTTCAATAATTAAATTGATCTTTTTCTCGTCCACGTCCCCGGCCTCTACCTCGAGTGCGTGAACTAGAAGAACCTCCACCAACTCGATGTAGGGGAGTGGTAGAAGGTTGGTAGAAGGTTGTTGAAGCATGTTGAAGCAGAGTTGTATGGCTTTCTTTTTGTGATCCTTCTGAATCCTTATCTTTGTGTGTCAAAATTTCGCGTGAGAAAATAGTCTTCTTTGGAGGCGCGTAGTAGGCAGCGTCTTTGTGGATACCAACTTCATGCACTGAAAATGGTTTTAGATCTCCCATGATGCAATTTTCTTCACCATCTTTTCGGTATTTAATGCACTGGTGTAGGGATGATGGGACCATATTATGCTCATGAATCCATGGTCGACCCAATAGAGCGTTAAAAGAGGTCTTGGCATCGCTGATATGAAATTTAACGGTTGTTACAAGTTCTTCAACTTTCATAAGTAATGAGATTGATCCCAGGGCTCTTTCTCCCTTTTGATTGAATCCTCTTAACATCATCTTATCGGGGATGAGCTCCTGAAAGTCAAAGTCCAAATATGCTAACGTCCGTAGACTCATCAAGGTAAGATCCACTAAAACTCTGGATAAGACAAATCTGCCAATGTTGACGGAGATGTAGAGCGGACGGTTGTGGTCAGCGGTACCGAGCAGCAAGTCTTCGTCTGTAAAGGTTACCCCTGATTGTTCTCTCAATGAGAAAACTTCATCTCAGGATGCGCTAGCCAACTGAGCTAAGAAAATTTCTGGATTGCAAATTTCTTGATCCAGCAAAGCTATAACCAAAGATTCTCTCATCTCCTTTGACAGGATCAAAGCGTTGTAGATGCTTAGTTGGGCAGGAAACTTCCTAAGATTGTCTAGCACGTTGTAGTCTACTTTGTATGATCCTCCAATTTTATCTTGATTATGTGGTTCTTCCACTAACAGATGTGGGGATCTCTTCTTGAGTTATTATCTGTTTTCCTTTGTCTGCTGGAGCTGTTCTTGGTGGTAACACCTTTCCGCTCCTTAAGTTGACCTCTGTGATCTCTTCTTCTTGAGATATCGTTGCTGAATCTTCCGGTTTCTTTTCCTCTTCATCGATGAGATCTAAGTTGTTGGCGAGTGGTGCACCATGACGCTCGAGAGTTGAGAGTTGGCTCTTCGTTATCAAGTAAGC
>NW_018231684.1:42806-57413 GCF_001263595.1 Phalaenopsis equestris | reverse complement strand
TATTCCTTTGGGATTGTTATATTCTCTTCCTTGAGGTTCTTCTCGAGCCAGTCTTTAAAGACGAAACACTTGTCTATAGTGTGCCCAAGAAACCGGTGGTATGGGCTATAACTTGGTTCATTCTTCTTATCCACTTCTTCGGGTTTCTTTGGATCAGGCAATTTGAATTCTGGTTTCTTCATCAAGCTTTTGAATATTTTAGGTACAACCTCATCTTTGAAGGAGTAAACAACTTTCTGTCGCTCTAACAGGGATATTCTTTTACTCGTTGTTCGAGGTGATCCCTCCTGAGACGGCCGTTGGTTGGATTGACGGGTCTGTTTCTAAGGGTACTGTGATGAAGACTGACGATGATCTTCTTCATATATCTTTATCGGCTACTTTCCTTTGTCGACAGTTTCAACTACCCCTGATTTCTTTTCGAATACTCTGATTACCTTAGCCTTATCATGTGGCTCCATGTGCTTCATTTCTTCTTGCAGACTGCTGGCTTTACGGAGTAGCTTCTCCAAGGATTTGATGGTGAGTCCTTTAAGCATGAAAGCTACTGGCCCATGAATGCTTTTGAGTAGAATCTCAATCGCTTGATGTTCCTGTAGCTGAGGTTCACATTTCATGCTAAGGTTTCTTAACCTCAAAATATAGTCTGTCAAGGTTTCACTAGGCTTCTGCTTCTCCATCATGAGTTCTCCAATAGACAGGTATTTGTTCGTTGAAAACCCTTCCTTTTGAATTTATGAAAACAAGATGAAGGTGTAGGAACAAACCCCATGTGATTTCGTTGAGTATCGAGAGAGGACTTAAGGTTTGAAGTTCAACGGCTTTCGGGTTAAGTTAATAGGGGATGATGAACAAAGGTCATCTATTCATGCGTGTATCGATCTAACAGTTGCGGAGGTGTCGACCGAGTGGACAAATTAGAACAGTGAGCCCATTCAGCGCTGAGGCAGATGGTGGTGCCAAATTAGAAAACATCGCATGGAGGCTCCGAAGATGCGTAGGTTGACCCGACGCCACCTGGATAAGTAGATAATTAGGTATTTTATGAATTAAATTAATTCTAGATCTATGAAAATTCATAGCTTTGCATATAAAATCATATAAATAAAATAAAAATACCATCTAAATAAAAATACCATCTTTAATAAAAATACCATCTTTCTTAGTGAACAGAGGAGAATAATGTGGACAAAAAATAAAAAATTATTCATTGACTCCCTGATTTTTAATTACTTAAATACTCTCTGTGGTATTTTAATTTATTTTGATGAAATATTGCTCATCATGGCTTGAGGCTTTTAGGGTTTGTTCCTCATGATAGACCGGAGGTTTTCTAATTTTTCCAAAATCAAAGAGCATCTCTACGTTATAACCTTAATTTCCAAACTTGGATGATTAATTTGGCTTAATATTATTATGTAAATTGAAACATCATTGGAAAGTTATGAGATAAATTTTAGTAGGTTTCTTGTGGTCAGAGGAGCTTAGGAAAAATATCATTGTAGTTTGAATAAATTTCTACATTTCTATAGTTATTTAAATGTCTATATATTGTATTAATTTTCTTAAATTAAATATTAATAAATAAATTATTAATATTAATTTCACATTGTGTAGAAAAATCATATTTACTTGGTGTTAAAATTTGGAAATTATTTAATTAAGTTTGAGTACTAAAGTTGATTTTATGAGAAAAATTGTATTTTTGTACAAAAATAATTATATTAAATTAAATACACATAAAAATAATAAAAAGTGGTTTTTGAGTTCCTTGTGATTAAGGACACTTAGGAGATTTTTTTTTTGACAAAATACTTCTTTGAACAATATTTTAAATTAAAAAAATTAAAAATTATTAAAAAAATCCATAAATACAAAAATATTTCAAAATATGCCTAATGGTTTCCTGATCACTTGGGACTCATTAAAATATTTTCCCTAATTTTCCCGTGTAAAAAAAAAAATTTAAATGCCTAAAGTCTATTTTTCTTATTTTCAAATTAAAATAATTATAACAAATAAATTAAAATCATAAAAACATAAGATTTGTTTCTCTGAGTTCCCTGGACTCACAGAGATTTAATAAAAACATAAAAAATAATTTTGTAATCAAAACATATTTTTCATTTAATTAAATAACTAAAAAATCAACAAGCAATTACAAAACTAAATTAAAATTTATTTCAAAAAATCATGGAATTTTGTTCCTCTGACATAGGTCAACCTCTAATATTTTTCCCATATACAAAAAAAATAAGACTATTTTGATTGATTAAATAAATTAATTTTAAAAATCTTATTTTCTAAGTTAAAATAATTATATGTTTTAAATAAAATTTGAAAACCACATTTTCTCCTCAGATGTTTTAATTTACCCATGGACAGGGTACTCTAAAATTTTCAAAGTCATTTGAATTGTGTTTAATGAGTTATGAAGTGGAGAGCCCCAAGGGTAAAATGGTCATTTTAGATTCTTAAGCCTTAATCAAAATTTAGGACTAATCAAAGGAAAAATGGATAATTTTGATCTTAATTAATACACTTGGATGATTGAAACTTGATGGGTTAACAAGGAGAGATCAATTTGCCACCTTTCCAAGATAAGAGTAAATAAACAATTTTCTAAATTATTGAGATTTGGTGGTAATCAAAATCAAATGATTCTAAAGAGATGGGCCTAAGCTAGGAGGAAGATAATTCACTTATTTTTAAGCTCACAATTGATGATAATATGATATTCCAACAAAGATATGTGTCACATAAATAAAAGTTTTAATAATTGTCAATTCTCCCTTTGAGATTGTTAAGGGTTTGGTAGTGATCTAGGCTTGATATTTAAACTAAATTGACGAGATTTAAAAAAAGTAACATGATTAATGGTAAACACTTTTCAACACTACGAGCCTAATGATCCCACAAAAATAAAACTGTGTAAAATTTATAAAGTTGACTCCTCTTTGCAACGTCGTCAAAAACTTGATGTTGTATTTTATGAATATTAACATTAAGAACTTAAAGTTGGGATTCTACGCAAGTATACGTATCATTATCAAGTAATATAAGAGTAATATAAATTATCAAGTAATATAAGACTTTCAGTTTAAGTCCCAAATATTGATCCCACGGGGAAGGTTTAAAATTGAAATGATAAATAAACTAGGAATTTTACATAAATCAAACAAAATTGCTGTCACTAATTTTAAAAGTTTAAGATATTATCAAAGCTAAATTGTTTACTACTAGCAAAATTTAAAAGCAGGTTTTAAAATTAATAACTACTAAACTATGTTTATGTGATGAAGTTTTCTAATATAAAAAAGTATCTTTCCCACTATAATGAGTTTTTGGTGAAATGAGATGAGATAAATGGTTTAAATATGTATTGTGTGAAATAGGAGCAATTTTAATTCCCTACCCTAATTCAATGTTATAGAAAATAATTGGCTAATATTAGGTCTAGTCCCAAAATCAGTGGCTAGGCTAGGAGGATAGGAGGATAGTGCCTCCCACTCCAGAGCTCCCACTTCCCTTCCCCTAAAGGCTAACTCTCACTTTAGTTGTTAAACACTACGATCAAATTAGAGATTTTTAGTCTGTTAATCTAGAAATCTCCAATTCTAAACCTAATAAAGTATATTTTCGTATTTATTTGCACTTAATCCCATTAGCAAAATACTCCTTCATGGAATTAAATGTGATTCTCACTCTGTTGTAGAACCCATACTCCATTTCCCGGATCATATGTTTCACAACATATTTTAACAATTAATTCAACTGGCTAATTCAACTGGCTAGATCGAAAAGTAAATTAAAAGCAGAGTTGAAAAACCATCACAATTTATTTTAAATCTTAACATTGACACATCCACATTAATTCTTCATTTTACAATATCTCAGAGTAGGGAGAAAGATAAAGGAATCTACTCAGACTTCATGAGCAAGATACTACAAAACACAAATTTCATATATAAAAGAAATTTCATACAACAATAACAAATAAATAACACTTATTTGAAACACTTTCTCAAAGCTAATCCTTTGTAGCCTCTCTTAGGAAATATAGGAAGAAGAAATCTCTCACTTATCTTCCTCTCCAACTCTTCTCAGAGAAGAATTTACACTTAAACTCACCAAAAAAACTGAAATCTGTAAAAACAATAACTATGTAATGGTGTGGAGTGGTGTGGAATGTAGATGTGTGAAGAGGAAAATTGAAAATGAGTGGAAGAAGTTGAAATGGTGCAAAGGAGGGGGGTTTTTGATCAAATTTCGGTTCTAAATAGAGCCTAGATCGATTCTCCAATATGTGCATCCAACAACTCTTCAAAAAGTGTCCAAATTCATCAAATCTTCTGGCACCATCGGCGCCAATCCTGACATTGTCGGCACTAGAAGCCCTTAATTAAATCCCAAGTTTCTGTCAAATGGCGCCATTAGTGCCCAGTCTGGCACCGTCAGTGCTGAACAAATTTTGAACTTCTCCATTTTTGCTCCAACTTCAATCCTTTTTGCTTCCTTTTTACTCCAAGTCCTCAAAATCAATAACCTGTAATAAAACTTAAAAAAATATCTTCCATTAAAGTGCAATATCACCAAAAATTAGTATAAAATATGGGTCTAAATATGCATATATTTTTGGTGTATCAAAATCTGCCAAACTTAAATGTTAATTGTCCTCAAGCAACTCCTTTATTACATAAAAAAATTATGGTAAAGATTTTAACTTCTAGATTTGCATATCTTAGTTCACTAATTAAATAACATCACTTAAGAAAAATTTGAAATAACTCTAGTTAATACTAATGGAAGAAGAATATCTAGTAGTCAAGTTTAAGATTTTTTATTCTCTATTCTTTTCAAGGAAAATTGTAACTTATTCATATTAAAGCCACTTAGAATATCCATACAAAAGGGAACTTCATGAAACTTGACTAATAAATATGATATTACTAAAATATAAGTTTAGAAAATGTAGTCAAGCCTTCTTCTTTAAGTTGATTCAAGCGAAGCCAACTTTTAATTAGGCATCCCCTCGAGCTTCTCCATACATGTTTTTTTTCTTTTCTTTTTTTTTCTCTATTCTTTTCAGGATCATTATCAATTCTTTTTTTCTTTTCTTTTCTTTTTCTTTTCTTTTCTTTTTCTTTTTCTTTTCATGTGACGATTACTATATCTGGATAGCCTTTAATGATTTTAAGCTTCACTATCCCCTTCCTAAAGTTAAAAACTTTTCACATTCTTTCACTTAATAAATTTATATTAGCTTTAAACTTCTTTCATAACATTTTATTCTTTTCTTCCTACATGAATCTCTAAGATTTTTAATACTTCAAAAATACATTTACTAAAAATTGAAAAACATAGTCTTATTCTATCATACCAAATAATCTTAATCTCTAAAATTAACATTTATTATTTAAAAATTTTACTTAAGTTTACTATATATTTAGAAACATAGATATAGTTATCTAAAGTTACCCACTAATACCAAAGGTCATGTTAAATATTTTTAAATATTTAGAAAATATAACTAATTGAGGACAAATAAAATTAAGTTTCATCTCTTTGAAAAGGAATTTTTCTTCCCCCCAAACTTAATTTTTTAAAAGATTTTAAATGAAGAACTGAAATATTGAGGGTTAAAGATAAAATTTAATACATAAAGAAAAGACATACCTGTTGAAGGTTCTGATTTGAAACTTAACTCTGAAATTTTGTAGGTGCTAATATGAAAAACTACAAGAATTAAAACATTAAATAGAGCATAATACATATAAAAATTTGCTAAGAAAGACCTAACTACAAATACATCCAACAAAGTACTAAAAACTAATAACAGTATTAAAAATAATCTCATAAATCCACAGTTCACAACACAACATACTACAAAAAAAAGTACCACAGTCCATAAACAAATAGTCTAAAAAATAAAGTGCAATTAAATATAAACTAAACAAAAATATACCCAAAGCATTACCAATTGTCATCGTCTTCTTCTTCTTCTTCTTCCACATCCAAATTCTGCTGCTGATATGAAGTAAAAACAGGGTGAGTAGGAAACTGAACTAAGTGATCACCTTTAACCCCCCTATTTGAACTTTAAATTTGATTCAATTTGATTCAATTTGATTCAATTTGATTCAAATCAACTTTAAGCCCCTTATTTGAACTTTAAATCTATCATTTAAACCATTAAATCTTAGACTTTAGGACTGCTACGTCGCTAAGGAGCCTGGAGCTAGCTTTGTGGGAAACATTCTATAACAGCATGAGGATTTGGAGCAACACATCTTTCCCTTAAAATTCAACAACAAGCCATAGGATTTTGAGGTTGTCCATTAGTGCGACTTAAATCCTCAACTTATCTTTAGGCTTTTGCACAATCATGTTGTGTAATATAAGCTCTAACTCATCTTAGGACTACAAGGTTGTCGTTCGCCATGACCTAAAGCCTCACATCTTCCGTGCTAATTTTGCGATTGTCTCACATAAATGTAAGCCCTACTTAACAAAATTGGTTGGATGAAACATTTAAATAATTCCTTTTCTCGAAACTAAAACCAAACTATAGGATAGCTTGGGAAGTCACCGAGATTATCCTCACGATCCATGACACCCCCTAGTTTTCTTTTTTTGGATTCCATAATAAACGTTCTAAATTTGAGTTATTCCCATTTCACACCTTTTTCTCCTATCTTTTGAAAAGTACTACCTCTTGAAACTCTTAAAGACAATATCCCTTAATTTTATTGAGAGTTTTCTCAGGTCACTTTAGTTATCTGAGATGTAATTAACTATAAGAGCTTGCCCTTATAAGAAACTTTTAAGAACCCATCATAATATAAACCTATTTAATTCTTCGTATTGAATAAGCGAACTTGTTGTTCAACATAAAAAATGGTTTTTTTTCACATACTTAAACGGATGTCATAAATTGTATAATTTTATTAATCAAGCCTCACTTGTAGGTAGTGTGTTTAACTTTTGGGATAGATGCATTGCTTGCGGTATTAGGCTCTTTTATTTAAACTATTGAGGATATGAGAACAGTTCAATCCCATATTTTTAAAATTTAAATTTATATATATATATTTATCCAGTCACAAGATAGTTTCACCCCATTCCAAACCCATTTATCCAGCCATAAATTGATTTTCCCTTCTCCAAGCTCGCAAATAAATAAATCCTCAGCTTGATGTCTGACCTCCAGTAGCTTAGTCCACAACCTGGAATCAACTAATTTCTTCTTAGCCAAGTGAGGATGTACTGCCCTGCAGTACTTCCCTTTCATAAACATTGCCCATAGACTAGCTTGGGCTCTAAGCTTTATCCATAGCTTACAAAGATTAATAAAACTTAGATGTTGAAAATATTTAAAGCCCAAACAACTTGCATGTAAGGGCTTACAATGTTTTTTCCAAGCTAACCAATGAAACTGTTTCTTCTGTCCTGCCCACTGAAATTTATTAAAAATTCTCCCTAACCTTTTTTGAGTCCCCTTCTTCATGATGAACATCTAAAGAGCATAAGAGGGGATGGAAGTTAAGATGCTTTTAAGGAGGGTGATCCTACCTTCTTTTGAGAGGAAGTAATTGGTCCAACATTGCAGCTGTTTCTGAATTTGATTACTAACACCATTGAATTGAGTTTGCATGGTTCTCCCTTTAATTAATTGGACACCAAGATAATTGATTGGTAGAGAAGCCATGCTAAAACCAGTGTGCTATGCAATCCATTGCTTAATCTGTGGATGAGTGTGTGAGCTAGTAAAAGTTTAACGTTTTTGTTTGTTAAGATCCATACCAGATGTTCTTTGAAAGTGCTTAAGTCCTTGATAGAGAGACTTCACAACATTTTTAGTAGCCTTTGAGAAAATAATAATATCATCTGCATAGGACAGATGACTCACACCAATATTGGATCTGTGCTGATAGGCCAAATGAGGAGAAGAGACAAACATTTGATTTTGAAGCCTACAAAGAATCCATAGCAAGAATAAAGATAGTTGGCGACAAAGGATCTCCCTTTTTAATTCCCCTAGAAGCAGTGAAGAAACCTTGGCTCTTGCCATTAAGTAAGATAGAGTGGTTGTTGCAAAAAAGCCATCTTCTAATCAGATAAACCCCCAGCATTTAATGTAACCAAGATAAAATTCTAGTTAATTGTATCATATGCCTTTTGGATATCTAATTTCAGAATGAGATTGTTGTATCTACATTTTCTATCAAGGTCCAGCAACAGCTCCTGAGCCAATAGAATGTTATCAGAGATTTTCCTGCCTTTCACAAGAGCCACCTGATTATTACTGATAAGCTGCTGAAGGTGAGGTTGAAGCCTGGTACTAATTATCTTGCGGACTACTTTAGAAGTTAAATTTGTTAGGCTAATAGGTCTGAAATCAACCCACCCTACCCTGCTGGAATTTTTTGGAATCAAAATTATAGTGGAAGGTGTAAAGTATCTAGGGGATCAATACCTTTAAAGAAGCTTTGCACTGCATAAGACCTTTAAAGAAGCTTTGCACTGCATCAACAAACTCCCCACAGATGATATTCCAAGTAGCCTTATAAAATTTAGCAGTGAAGCGATCAGGGTCAGCCACCTTGTGGTCATCAATAGAGTTCAAGGAAGCTTTAATTTCTCCTTCCAAGGGAATATTATTTAGGTCCAAATTATGGACATATTCATTACAATCAGAGAAGAGTTTAATATTGATCTGAGCTCTAGAAGTTGACTACTCATTAAAGAGATTTTGGAAGTAATTTATAGCATCATGGGCAATAGTCTCAACATCAGACAATAAATTACCAGCAGAATCTTTGATAGATAAAATCATGTTATTTTTCCTTCTGAAGTTAATACAAGCATGGTAATAACTTTTGTTTCTATCTCCCTCAATAAATCTGGTAACAACAGCCTTCTACTTCAAAAAACATTCAGTATAGTTGATTTGCACTAATAACTCTTCACTAGCTTTATGAACGTCAACTTCAGAGTTTAAACCCCTTTGAAAACTCTTTTCCATATTAATAACTTTAATTTGGGCATCAATCAAGTTCTCATGGATATTGCCAATAGTGTCCCAATTCCACTTCTTCAGATGTGCTGCCACCTTCTTCTGGAGTTTCCACAAATTATTCCAGGGATTAGGTTCTCCTTCTGACCTCCAAACCTTATCAACTTCCTTAAAAAATTGAGGATGTAGAGTCCACATATTTTGGAATTTGAAAGAAGCTCTATTGGGGCTTTCAACAATTTGGATTGTGCATAGAAGAGGTTTGTGGTCAGAACCTGCCATGGCCAGATGAGAAATGATAGTAAAGGGGAAGGTTTGAACCCATTTAGAATTAGCTAGCATTCTATCTAGCCTTTCCCACATGGAAACCCTTCTCCAAGTGAAATCGGGACCTTGATAACCCAAATCAAATAATTCAGCCTCAGAAAGAAAATCATTGCATGTATTAATGCCAGAAACAGTAGGTTGTCTACCACCTCTTCTTTCATTAGGAAAGGAAATACAAATTAAGTCCCCCCCCCCAAATCCAAAAGGGGTTCACAGATTGCCCAATTTGAGTTAAGTCAGACCATAAAGTGGCTTGATTATTAGCAAGAATACTGGCATAGATGAAGGTGGCATAGGCAACTTGAGCTCCAATATAGAATTGGATGTGAATAAATTGGGAATTATTAAGCAAAACTGACCACTGATGTTCAGCTCTAGCAAAGAGCCAAATATTATTATTAGAATTGGAGAAATGAGCAAATTGAGGGAACTTTTTTTGAATTTTGTGGGAATTTTTAGTAACTAATGGTTCTAGAATGGCAAAACACCACACTTTATGAACTATCACCAGATTTATTAATCTCTTCAGAGAAGAGGGGTGAGCAATACCCCTAATATTCCAAACTAGGAACTTTATCGTTAAGAGAAGGTCCTCCCTTTCCCCCTAGTCCTAGGGTGGTGATCCACAGTAGATGGGCCCTCCATAGGCTGTTTAATATCAGACTTGCCTTTTTTCTTCTTATTACTGTTTGTCAATCTTCAGTTAAAACATTTGTCAAACTGTTAATTGTATGGTCTTTAACCCTAGTTGAGTTAATGCTTAGTAAGTTGTCATCTTGTATTACATTTCCCCTCAAATTATTGTTAATGCAGATAGCTTCTTCCTGCTCCCCAACATTACTATTGGGCATAGTCCCAATTCTATTAACTGCATCAATAGAAATAACATCAGCTCTCCTTGCCCCTTCTATTACAGTTGTCTCTGCTGGCCTAGAAATAGTAACTCTATCCCCAGATGTTCTTTTAGATGGAGGATGTAGTCTATAACACCTGTCCACATTATGTCCAAACATTTTACAATGTTGGCAATATACAGGTTTTTGTTCCACAACTATCTTCAGCCAGAAACCTTCTTCAGTAGTTCCAATCCACACCCTTTCAATATCAGGTAAGGTAATGTCCCTCTCTACTAGGACTTTAGCACCAGCTGGTCTAGCCACATTATAAGTAGGAGCATCAATTTTTAGGGGACAACCAAGCAGTCTACTGATGCTGAAAAGCACATTTTGATTGTAATACTGAATAGGTAGGTCAGGAAATTTGAATCACATTGGAACAACAGGAGGTTCCTTTGTAGGATCAAACCCAGGTGTACACTTCATCAATTTCATTGGAACACCATTAATGATCTAAATTTGTTTTGCAAAAACTCTTGAATATATATATTCCGGCGACTGACAACTTCAAATTTGACGATTGACAATTTATGCCGACTCAGTTGGGGACTAGTTGCTCTCTCCATTTGAATTAGGGAATGTAGTCTTCATACATCGGTAATGTATTCATGTCCCTCTTGAACCAGATTACCTTTCTTCCATTGGTATGCTTCACCCTTTTGTTTCTTGCTCTTTTAGGTTTTAGGATCATCTGTTCAATCGCATTTGAACAGGGAGGTTCTGAAGTTCATTAGGAAATCTTGCGTGGAGGGTCGGAGCCTCAATAGGTGTGTTGGTGGACTAGTTCCTCTTGGGCATTGTGCATTGTGAAGTTGGTCTCGTACTGGGTCCTAAACTTTACTCTTCTCCTCGAGTCTTTTCTAGTTTGGTTTGCTACTTTCCAAATTAAATCAAATTGTTGCGTACTTGGTTAACTTTAACCTTTAATTTAATTAAATTCCTCTACTTTTAATTTACTTTATTAAATTTTTATATCCTCATAAACTAAAATTTAATAAGGACTTGCCCAGTCCACAGAAAAAAGTTCTTGTTAATTTTTACTGTTTACATTATAATTACAAGGTATTGGCTAAATAACTAACCCTAGAGCTTTCTTTTTGAAGCTACTGCAATGGTGTTCCAGGTACTAACTTTCTGCTGCAACCTGCCAACTAGCCGTGATGCTTGCAATGTCACTCCCACCATCAAGTTTGGAGCCAGATTCGATGAACTCAAAGTCATGCTAGGAAAAGCCCCGTTATTCATAATGAATGTTGCCGCTCTGGAATTACAAGATCCGTTAGTGGAATTTAAGTTGAACTGTCTTCAAGATTTCGCTTCCTGCAAGAAGGTGAAAACCACTGTAACACCGACACCTGTTAAGTCCGTTGTTCCCTCATCTACCAAAAGAAAGGAGATTATGATTATTGCAGATACAGTTGGAGGATTTATCGTCCCTCCATAGGTGTTTAAAATCGGATCTAGCTTGAAGTCTGTCCCGTTAACCAGATCTTAAAGAAGGAATTGCAGTTGAAGGATTCAGAAGGATGCTAAGGCCCAAATTCAAAAAAAGATACCCGTTGATGAGTTTCCTCACCAGGAGGAACTTGGATTGCTTGAGACCTCTCCATTGTTTCAAGGAAGTTGGTTCCACCCATTAATGGACACTAATGGGTATGAAGGTATTCAGAAAATTGCTGCTACCTTGCCATACTTCCTAATTGTGATGAGGAGAACGAGAAACTCACTCCTATCACCAAATTTCATATAGTGTTCCAGAGGTTTGCCGTTAAAGAAGGATGTTCAGCTGTTGAACTGCTTAAGCAAGTAGGATGTGTGGTGTCTCCTCTAATGAATAAAGAGATTTTAAGGGATGTAAAAGCTATCCTACAGTCTCAAAGACCAACTGAAGTTTTACCAGCTCTCATTCCGTGTCAGACTCTGCCTAGAAAGTTGAGTTGATACTACCATCGTCACCACTAATTTTGTCACCACTATTGCTCCAACGTCTGCAGGATGTAGACTGTCAAGTCACATCTGGGTTCGAGGATACCACTAATAGTTGCTCTTAAGAGTACGTTGAAGAAGGATCAAAAAAAGAAGTCACTCGATATTGTATTTGGTCTGCACCATGGGGAGTACGCCTCTCTCCGACTGAGAAACCCCGCCTCAAGAAATCACCATCGAAGAAGGTATGGGTACCCAAGGTCGCCATACCAATACGATTTAATGAGCCTACATGGAAAGATTATGGAATGAAGAAAGGGTATGAGTTTCAAACATTGTTGCATCTATTGCAACCAAGTTCAATGAACAAGCGGAGGATGCTCAGATGATGATGAAGACTTTGATTTTAATGTTTATCTTGATGAAGACTTTATGGATATTCATGTCATTGAGACTAGAGCTGCTAATTGAGCGTGAAGCCCAACCTCTTGTTGAAGAGAATGTCGTAGATGATTTCTGTAGAGCTTTTCTATTAAGAGATGAACAAATTAGTTAGATGGAGAAGAGAATGGAAGAGATGGCTATCACCATGACCTCCGTTGCCATAATTCATAGACAGTCTCATTCACAAAAGTTAGCTTCACCAGAAGTCAACCAGGCAGAGATAGTTAACATTATTGATGATAGAAGAGAAGTTACCTCCAGCAATTCAGACATTAAACAAAAGAAAGATTCATCGCCAAGTGTAATATCGGAAAAAGATATAAAGCTATTGGTAGAACAACAAGTTTGGGAAGCCTTAGCCCAATCTAAGGGTCGTGCATTGATTCAAAGGTTTGCCTTTCCCAGAGGAGTTCGATGCAGCGCCCTACCCTAAGGGTTTGGTGTCACCAAACCTTAAGAGGTTTAAAGGGACAAGAAGTTCCAAATAGCATGTAGCACATTTCCGAGCCAGTTGTAGTAACACTGAAGGTAATGAGGCCTTACGCATCTGACAGTTTCTTAGTAGCTTGTCAAGGATAACATTTGATTGGTATATCAAGCTACCTAACATATCAGTAAAGACATTCGTCGAGTTTGAACAATTGTTCGTGAAGAGATTTGCTGGAGCAAAGTAACAAGTTTATATTGGAGATCTCATAGTAGAAAGGCAAAAGCCTAACAAGACTTTCGTGGACTATATCAAGAGGTAGAGAAACCCAAGCATGAAATGCAAACCTCAACTACAGGAACGTCATGCGATTGAGATTCTACTCAAAAGCATCCATGGGTCAATAGCTTTCATGCTTAAGGGACTCACCATCAAGTTGTTTGAGAAGCTCCTAAGCAAAGCTAGCCGTCTACAAGAGGAAGTCAAACATATAGATTCCTATGGAAAGTCAGAAAAGTCTAGAACAACCAGAGTGTTCGAGAAAAAGTCCGGAATGGTGGCAACAGTCGATAAATGAAAAAAACTTATGAAGATTTAGGCAAAACATTCTCATCAGAGTTCTCAGCCATCATCACAGCATACACAACATCAGTAAACACAGCAGTCAGCAGTCACACCAAGGAGGACCGCATCAGGCAGAGGGTAGATGGGGTCAAAATTTTTTAGAGTGCAAGAAGAGAGTATATTCTTTCAAAGATTAGGATGGGCCAAAGACGTTCAGAAATTTAATAAAGAAGCTCGAGTTGTTATTTCCAGAACTAAAGAAGCCTGAGGAAGCTGACAAGAAAGAGCATCCCAATTTCTACTCTTATCACCATATGTTGGGACATCCAATAGAAGGCTGTTTCTTTTTTAAAGATTGGCTCGAGAGGAATTTTAATAAAGGAAATATAACTATCCTGAAAGAATATTTAAAAGAACTTGAAAAAGGTTCAATAAATATTATTTCGGCTGAGCCAATCACCTTGATAGATTCGTACAAAGAGAATGATGGATGAAACACAGTCTGAAGCAAGTCATCAAAGAAGATACTAGATCCGATTTAGACCACTTCAACACAGGAAACCGTCTAGAGTGTACAGCCTACCTAGCCCAAGATGGAGATTTCACTTGAGAAATCGCAGCAACAAGAAAAGGAGAAGAACGACATATGATTTTAGCTGAGCCAATCACCTTGATAGATCTGTATTTAGAGAAATATGGATGGAACAAAGTTTGGAGCAAGTCATCAAAGAAGATAATAGATCAGATTCAGACCACTTCAGTACAGGTAGCCGTCTAGAGCCTACAGCCTGCCTAGCTCAACATAGAGATTTCACTAGAGAAATCGCTGTAACAAGAGAAGGAGAATTATGACGTCATGAAGATCGATAGCGTGAGGGGTAGGATAGGGGGTACCTCTATTAGATTGGGTGTCTTGCATTCTGGGAAGAAAATCCTTGAACTACTGACCATGTATGATTATTTTTTTGCAATAGTAGGGTATTATAAATATAATGAATATGTTTTTT
>NW_018231684.1:9180-42609 GCF_001263595.1 Phalaenopsis equestris | reverse complement strand
AGTCCTGGATTACTATTATACACCGCTCGCCCTCCATTGGGATCACTTTGATGAAGAAGAGACACCAGAAATTTATAGCATCTTAAGAAAAAGAAGAAATCACAGAAATAAATCTAATAAGTGGAAACGTATTACCTCCAAGAACAACTCTAGTGGATAAATGGAAATAAATAGTCACTTGAGAAAAGCTACATCCACCTCTACCACTTGAAGAGACACATAATCAGGTAATGATTAGAGGATTTTAAAAAGTGGATTATAACATGCTAGCTCATCTTAGGAGGTCACCAACCAAAGTAACCATATAAGATGCTCTGATCCTATGAAAGGAAATGAGAGAGTCTCTTGTTACAGCCTTGCTTGACTCGGAGATTTTCTTAGCTCAATTGGCCAACACATCCTTGGATGAAGTTTGTTAGTGCAAAGAATAGCCTGGGATAACCTTCATAAATGAATACTTGTTGCTCAGCACAACCGACCACAATTGATCGCTCTCCTTCTCCATGAATATTGGCAGATTTGTATTGTTCAAAGTTTATGTAGATCCGGGAGCATCACTTATCTTGATGGGTCTACAAATGTTGGCATACTTGTATATTGAGGCTCAAGAGCTTATGATCAATAAATTGATGTTAAGAGGATTTAATCAAAAAGTAGAAAGGGCGCTTGGATCGATTACACTGCTAATAAATGTTACAAAACTAGTCACCACCGGAAATTTCATATCATCGACGCTGAGACCTCTTTCAATGCTTTACTTGGAAAACCATGGATTCACTAGCATAAAATGGTTTCATCATCTCTACTCTAGTGCATCAAGTATTTTAGAAAAGGACAAGAACATTGCATCAAAGGAGATTTACAACCGTTCTCAATTCATGAAGTGGGCATCCATGAAGACGCCGTCTACTACGCACCTCCAAAAAGAGCTATCTTTTCTCATGAAATTATCATAAATGAAGTGAAAGATTCAGAAGAATCACAAAATAGAGATCATTCAACTCCACTTCAATGATATACTACCATTCCATCACAACAAGCTGGTATAGGTTTTTTCAGGCCATACACCTGAGATTGAGGCCGAGGACGTAGGTGAGGAAGAACAAACACGCTTGCGGATTGGACTAGGCCAACCATCAACATCAACATGGAAGAAAGTTTTGATTATGAAAGTTCAAATGAAGAAATGATGATGATAAAATATAAGAGACCTCGTTACGAGATTTTCTTAGAAGATGTAGAGAAAAGTGAATACAAGTCGATGTATGATCGGATCAACCACTATGTGAATGTCATGACCTTTACTCCAATCTACCATCAAAATATTGAGAGTTTAGAGATTAAGGACGTCTTTAGCATTGGTTCAAAGCTAATCAACTCTTACTATGCTTACACTACTACTAGATCTGAAAATCATGTAAATTTGGAAGAAGATTCTAATGAATTAAATGGAATTACCTTTTGGTTACTTTTCTCCTTGTGTACAAAGGTTAATTCAATATGGATATGTCCCAAAAAAAATGCCAGAGGACAATCTATAACTTCTTAAAAATATGTGGAATATTAAATGTTGAACTCCTAACTTGAAGATGGTCTTGGATTTGGTACTATGGGACGAGTCGATGACTCAAAATTTTGTATGGTTGTTACTAGCAGATTGGAAGGGGATTGCCTCAATATAGAGGATGACTCTAAAGATCATTTGATAAATGAAGCTTTGCCAGAATTTGAAGAAGAAATTAAATCAATAGAGGATTATATGAAAGAAGTCAATCTCGAGACTAAGGAGCAGCCCCGACCCGCCTTTATAAGTTCTCTACTCAACGAGGAAGAATCCACGAAATTGATCAAGTTACTATCTGAATTTAATTATTACTTCTCCTGGAGCTATGATGAAATTTTAGGGCTGTCAGCAGAAGTTGCAGTTCGTAAGCTCGGGGTGGACAAAGATATGACCACTGTAAAACAAGCTCTTAGAAGAATGCACCTCGAGATAAAGCAACAAGTCATTGCTGAGGTCAAGAAGCTAATAGATGCTAACTTTGTAAGAGAAGAGAAATACCCTACATGTTTATCCAACATTGTACCAGTTAATAAGAAGAATAAAAAAAATTCTTGTTTATGAAAAATTTAGCAATTTAAATAAAGCATGTCCAAAAGATGAATTTCCACTATCGATATTAGAAATAATGGTGGACATCGCATCGACACATGAAATTTTCTCTTTCATGGATAGATCATCAGGATATAACCAAATCAAGATGGCTCAAGAGGATGCAACACTTACAACATTCAAAACTCAGATCAGGATCTTCTGCTACACATTAACGTCATTTGGGTTGAAGAATGCCAGAGAAACATATCAACGAGATATGATGAAGAACTTCAATGACCTTATTCCCAACCAAGTGGGATGTTACGTGGATGACTTGATCATCAAAAGTAAACAAAAAATTGAGCATTTGTATAACTTGAGGATCATGTTTGAACGATTATGACAATACAATCTCAGGATAAATCCCATAAAGTGTGCCCTCGCCATCACCTCCGAAAAATTTCTAGTATTTGTTGTTTGTCATCGAGGAATCAAGACCAACCCAGATAAGATGAAAGATATATTGAAAATGCATCTCCCCCATGAAACAACTACGTTACTTTAAAAACAACTACGTTACTTTTACGTTACTTTAAAGGAAAGTTGGCATATCTGAGACACTTTATTTCTAGTCTCTCAGGTAGGTGTCAGCCCTTCTTGGCATGAATTAAAAAAGACACCAAATTTGTTTGGGAAGAAAAATGCCTGAGGGACTTTGAGTACATTAAGAAATATTTAATAAAACCTCATATTTGACAGCCGCTATCCTAAGAAGGCATTTAATACTTTATACTGCAACTTTAAATAACTCTCTTAGAGCTCTGTTGGCTCAGGTCAATGACGAGGATAAGGAAAATGCACTCAATTACTTAAGTTGTCGTCTAATACCGACGGGGGTAAAGTTCTCCTATCACCTGATAGAGCCATGTATAAATAACAAAGCAGAATATGAAACACTTATCACCGGGTGTGAATTGAAAATCTCAATTGATATAACTAAAATTTTCATCTATAGAGACTCATAACTCGTCATTCGACAAGTTGCTGGTCAATATAAGATTTTGAAGCCAAGGCTAGCAGAATACCATTGGTAGACAATGGAGTTACTGAAACAAATCCCTAATGTGACTCAATATTGAATTCTTTGGGGAGATAACACCCTTGCCAATGCTCTAACAAAACTTCCTAAGGAACTGGCTTGTCCACTAGAGGATTCTATTGAAATTACAGTGCAAGGATGTCAGGTCTTGTCTCAGATCAACTTCAAAAACCTATACAAGCACAGAAACAAAAAAAAAATTACGATTGCAGTTGCTAACATTAACTAAGATTGGTGCAAGCCATTAATAGAATATTTGCAAACTAGAAAGCTGTCAGAGGATAATTCTAAAGCATATCACATCATAAGAAGAGCTATGTCATATGCTATAGTGGGAGATGCCTACTATAGAATATCGTTCGATGAGATGTAGCTAAGATGTCTAAGTAAGGCCGAAGCATAAAATATCGTTAAAGAAGTACACGTTGGATTGTGTGGATCTCACTAGTCAGGGCTGAAAATGAAAATGAAGACTAAAAGACTCAGGTATTATTGGTCAGCAATGATATTTGATTGCTTGGATACAGCTAGAAGGTGTGACCTTTGTCAAGTGCATGGGGTGGTCTTACACCAACCTCTGAATGTGCTACATCCAACAGTTGCCTCGTGGTCATTTGAGTGTTGAGGCATGAACATAATAGGTGTGATAGACCCTCTCTCCTTTAAGAGACATAGATTTATTCTTCTATAATGGATCACTTCTCCAAGTGGACAGAGTAGTGTCGTTCTGAGAGGTTACAACACAACATGTCCTCCAATTTTTCAAGAGTCAAATAGTTTATTGTTTTAATGTCCTACACAATGTGATTTATGAAAGTGGAACAGCCTTCAAGACCATAAAGATAAAAAACTTTGTCAAACAACATGGGATGGATTGGAGATACTCTACGATCTATTATCCCAGAGTAAACGGAATGGCCGAAGCCTTTAATAAAATGCTCATGGAAATTTTGAAGAAGACATTGGACGTGAATAAAAGAGGATGGCATGATAAAATATTAGAAGCTACTGCAATGGTGTTCCAGGTACTAACTTTCTGCTGCAACCTGCCAACTAGACGTGATGCTTGCAATGTCACTCCCACCATGAAGTTTGGAGCCAGATTCGATGAACTCAAAGTCATGCTAGGAAAAGCCCCGTTATTCGTAATGAATGTTGCCGCTCTGGAATTACAAGATCCGTTAGTGGAATTTAAGTTGAACTGTCTTCAAGATTTTGCTTCCTGCAAGAAGGTGAAAACCACTGTAACACCGACACCTGTTAAGTCCGTTGTTCCCTCATCTACCAAAAGAAAGGAGATTATGATTATTGCAGATACAGTTGGAGGATTTATCGTCCCTCCATAGGTGTTTAAAATCGGATCTAGCTTGAAGTCTGTCCCGTTAACCAGATCTTAAAGAAGGAATTGCAGTTGAAGGATTCAGAAGGATGCTAAGGCCCAAATTCAAAAAAAGATACCCGTTGATGAGTTTCCTCACCAGGAGGAACTTGGATTGCTTGAGACCTCTCCATTGTTTCAAGGAAGTTGGTTCCACCCATTAATGGACACTAATGGGTATGAAGGTATTCAGAAAATTGCTGCTACCTTGCCATACTTCCTAATTGTGATGAGGAGAACGAGAAACTCACTCCTATCACCAAATTTCATATAGTGTTCCAGAGGTTTGCCGTTAAAGAAGGATGTTCAGCTGTTGAACTGCTTAAGCAAGTAGGATGTGTGGTGTCTCCTCTAATGAATAAAGAGATTTTAAGGGATGTAAAAGCTATCCTACAGTCTCAAAGACCAACTGAAGTTTTACCAGCTCTCATTCCGTGTCAGACTCTGCCTAGAAAGTTGAGTTGATACTACCATCGTCACCACTAATTTTGTCACCACTATTGCTCCAACGTCTGCAGGATGTAGACTGTCAAGTCACATCTGGGTTCGAGGATACCACTAATAGTTGCTCTTAAGAGTACGTTGAAGAAGGATCAAAAAAAGAAGTCACTTGATATTGTATTTGGTCTGCACCATGGGGAGTACGCCTCTCTCCGACTGAGAAACCCCGTCTCAAGAAATCACAATCGAAGAAGGTATGGGTAACCAAGGCCGCCATACCAATACGATTTAATGAGCCTACATGGAAAGATTATGGAATGAAGAAAGGGTATGAGTTTCAAACATTGTTGCATCTATTGCAACCAAGTTCAATGAACAAGCGGAGGATGCTCAGATGATGATGAAGACTTTGATTTTAATGTTTATCTTGATGAAGACTTTATGGATATTCATGTCATTGAGACTAGAGCTGCTAATTGAGCGTGAAGCCCAACCTCTTGTTGAAGAGAATGTCGTAGATGATTTCTGTAGAGCTTTTCTATTAAGAGATGAACAAATTAGTTAGATGGAGAAGAGAATGGAAGAGATGGCTATCACCATGACCTCCGTTGCCATAATTCATAGACAGTCTCATTCACAAAAGTTAGCTTCACCAGAAGTCAACCAGGCAGAGATAGTTAACATTATTGATGATAGAAGAGAAGTTACCTCCAGCAATTCAGACATTAAACAAAAGAAAGATTCATCGCCAAGTGTAATATCGGAAAAAGATATAAAGCTATTGGTAGAACAACAAGTTTGGGAAGCCTTAGCCCAATCTAAGGGTCGTGCATTGATTCAAAGGTTTGCCTTTCCCAGAGGAGTTCGATGCAGCGCCCTACCCTAAGGGTTTGGTGTCACCAAACCTTAAGAGGATTAAAGGGACAAGAAGTTCCAAACAGCATGTAGCACATTTCCGAGCCAGTTGTAGTAACACTGGAGGTAATGAGGCCTTACGCATCTGACAGTTTCTTAGTAGCTTGTCAAGGATAACATTTGATTGGTATATCAAGCTACCTAACATATCAGTAAAGACATTCGTCGAGTTTGAACAATTGTTCGTGAAGAGATTTGCTGGAGCAAAGTAACAAGTTTATATTGGAGATCTCATAGTAGAAAGGCAAAAGCCTAACAAGACTTTCGTGGACTATATCAAGAGGTAGAGAAACCCAAGCATGAAATGCAAACCTCAACTACAGGAACGTCATGCGATTGAGATTCTACTCAAAAGCATCCATGGGTCAATAGCTTTCATGCTTAAGGGACTCACCATCAAGTTGTTTGAGAAGCTCCTAAGCAAAGCTAGCCGTCTACAAGAGGAAGTCAAACATATAGATTCCTATGGAAAGTCAGAAAAGTCTAGAACAACCAGAGTGTTCGAGAAAAAGTCCGGAATGGTGGCAACAGTCGATAAATGAAAAAAACTTATGAAGATTTAGGCAAAACATTCTCATCAGAGTTCTCAGCCATCATCACAGCATACACAACATCAGTAAACACAGCAGTCAGCAGTCACACCAAGGAGGACCGCATCAGGCCGAGGGTAGATGGGGTCAAAATTTTTTAGAGTGCAAGAAGAGAGTACATTCTTTCAAAGATGAGGATGTGCCAAAGACGTTCAGAAATTTACTAAAGAAGCTCGAGTTGATATTTTCAGAACTAAAGAAGCCTGAGGAAGCTGACAAGAAAGAGCATCCCAATTTCTACTCTTATCACCATATGTTGGGACATCCAATAGAAGGCTGTTTCTTTTTTAAAGATTGGCTCCGGAGGGATTTTAATAAAGGAAATATAACTATCCTGAAAGAATATTTAAAAGAACTTGAAAAAGGTTCAATAAATATTATTTCGGCTGAGCCAATCACCTTGATAGACCCGTACAAAGAGAATGATGGATGAAACACATTCTGAAGCAAGTCATCAAAGAAGATACTAGATCAGATTTAGACCACTTCAACACAGGAAACCGTTTAGAGTGTACAGCCTACCTAGCCCAAGATGGAGATTTCACTTGAGAAATCGCAGCAACAAGAAAAGGAGAAGAACGACATATGATTTTAGCTGAGCCAATCACCTTGATAGATTTGTATTTAGAGAAATATGGATGGAACAAAGTTTGGAGCAAGTCATCAAAGAAGATACTAGATCAGATTCAGACCACTTCAGCACAGGTAGCCGTCTAGAGCCTACAGCCTGCCTAGCTCAACATAGAGATTTCACTAGAGAAATCGCTGTAACAAGAGAGGGAGAAGAATGACGTCATGAAGATCGATAGCGTGAGGGGTAGGATAGGGGGTACCTCTATTGGATTGGGTGTCTTGGATTCTGGGAAGAAAATCCTTAAACTACTGACCATGTATGATTATTTTTTTGCAATAGTAGGGTATTATAAATATAATGAATATGTTTTTTCCTATTCTAACTGTTTTTAGTGAGAACATAACTAACTTTGATCAATCTAACTCCGATCTCATTTCCTAAACTGTACCTCAAATCAAACTTTTGTCTGATGAACCTGTTAATGAGAAGAAAGAAGATATGGACAACACTTGTTATGATTGCACTTGGAGTGAGGAGCTAGTCCTGGATTACTATTATACACCGCTCGCCCTCCATTGGGATCACTTTGATGAAGAAGAGACACCAGAAATTTATAGCATCTTAAGAAAAAGAAGAAATCACAGAAATAAATCTAATAAGTGGAAACGTATTACCTCCAAGAACAACTCTAGTGGATAAATGGAAATAAATAGTCACTTGAGAAAAGCTACATCCACCTCTACCACTTGAAGAGACACATAATCAGGTAATGATTAGAGGATTTTAAAAAGTGGATTATAACATGCTAGCTCATCTTAGGAGGTCACCAACCAAAGTAACCATATAAGATGCTCTGATCCTATGAAAGGAAATGAGAGAGTCTCTTGTTACAGCCTTGCTTGACTCGGAGATTTTCTTAGCTCAATTGGCCAACACATCCTTGGATGAAGTTTGTTAGTGCAAAAAATAGCCTGGGATAACCTTCATAAATGAATACTTGTTGCTCAGCACAACCGACCACAATTGATCGCTCTCCTTCTCCATGAATATTGGCAGATTTGTATTGTTCAAAGTTTATGTAGATCCGGGAGCATCACTTATCTTGATGGGTCTACAAATGTTGGCATACTTGTATATTGAGGCTCAAGAGCTTATGATCAATAAATTGATGTTAAGAGGATTTAATCAAAAAGTAGAAAGGGCGCTTGGATCGATTACACTGCTAATAAATGTTACAAAACTAGTCACCACCGGAAATTTCATATCATCGACGCTGAGACCTCTTTCAATGCTTTACTTGGAAAACCATGGATTCACTAGCATAAAATGGTTTCATCATCTCTACTCTAGTGCATCAAGTATTTTAGAAAAGGACAAGAACATTGCATCAAAGGAGATTTACAACCGTTCTCAATTCATGAAGTGGGCATCCATGAAGACGCCGTCTACTACGCACCTCCAAAGAGAGCTGTCTTTTCTCATGAAATTATCATAAATGAAGTGGAAGATTCAGAAGAATCACAAAATAGAGATCATTCAACTCCACTTCAATGATATACTACCATTCCATCACAACAAGCTGGTATAGGTTTTTTCAGGCCATACACCTGAGATTGAGGCCGAGGACGTAGGTGAGGAAGAACAAACACGCTTGCAGAATGGACTAGGCCGACCATCAACATCAACATGGAAGAAAGTTTTGATTATGAAAGTTCAAATGAAGAAATGATGATGATAAAATATAAGAGACCTCATTACGAGATTTTCTTAGAAGATGTAGAGAAAAGTGAATACAAGTCGATGTATGATCGGATCAACCACTATGTGAATGTCATGACCTTTACTCCAATCTACCATCAAAATATTGAGAGTTTAGAGATTAAGGACGTCTTTAGCATTGGTTCAAAGCTAATCAACTCTTACTATGCTTACACTACTACTAGATCTGAAAATCATGTAAATTTGGAAGAAGATTCTAATGAATTAAATGGAATTACCTATTGGTTACTTTTCTCCTTGTGTACAAAGGTTAATTCAATTTAGAAAAAAATATTAGCAAATGAGACCAACTTAGAGTTTAGAAATTTTTAATGTTAAGAAATATGAAAATATGAGTTTTTATCTAATTCAAAACTATTGTAGATTATCCAAATATAGAGTTTAGGCATTTTATCTTCTTCTCATAAAAAAATTTATTAAGCATACTTTTACTTACTATATTATATCTTTAAGCTTCAGTGTTTCTCAAGTCTTATACTTTAGAAAAATTAAATGTGAAACCAATTTTTGATTAGGCACTAATCCCCAAGCGTCTCCTCCCTTTTTCAATTTTTCTTTTTCCTTTTCTTTTTCTTTTTCTTTTCCTTTTTCTTAGGCAAGGATTACTATATCGGAATAGGCTTTTAATGATTTTGAATCCCACTCTTCCTTTCTTAAAGCAAGGAGTTGATACTTTTCTTTCACTTAAAATTTTAATAATAGTTTTTGAAAATTACTTTCAATAACATAAATTTAATTTTTGAAAATAAAAATCTAAATCATCTAAATTTTTCAAAAATACAAATTTTCTTACTAAAGAAAGTTACACTATACTAAGCATTTCCCAAACTAAAAAAAATTTACCTTTAAGTTTTTATTTATTACTATAAATTTAAACTAAATTCTCTCACTCATTTCTATGTTCAAAATTTTACTTCCCTAACATAACTTCATATACATGATAATTTTTCTGCAAATCAATATCAAATTTATTTGAACTACGTTTGAGAACAAATAAATTTTTATGTTCTTAGAAAATTTTGTTCATAAAAAATTTTTTATTGCCCCCCCCCCCCCCCCCCCAAACTAGAATTTTTAATAGAAATAAAACATTTTAGTATCGTATATGAATATTGGCAAAATCTAAAATTTAAAATAACATGCTTGTAAGAATTTTTACATCCTAAATATGCAAGTACAAAAATTAAAAATAGGATTAAAAATTAAACTGATGAAATTTAATTTACTTAACATGTAGAGATTTAATAAACTTCTATGCAGTGGAGTATAACATAAAAGAAAATGATACACCAAAATAATATACCATTTTAAGTACTTATTTTATGCTTATTTTTTGTGATATTGCATTTTAAAGAAGGAAATTTTCATATTTTTGTTAAAGGTATATCATTTTTAGGCATTTGGAGCAAAAAAGGCAATAAGGACCAAATTTGGAGCTAAAAGGGTGAATTTTAGGATTCTCGTTAATGATGCACCAAATTACAGAGAACCGGCGCATGATGCGCCAAGGATGGCTTTTTTAGATTAAGATGGTTTGAGATGAATTTTTCTGTAAGACAAATTTTGCATGAATTTTCAAAGGGACACTTTGGAGTGATTCAATGCATCTAGACATATTGGAAGGTTCTTTTATGAAGGGATATGTATCTTAGATCAAATGACACATATTTTGAATTCAAAAGAGTTAACTTTTGGAGGGAATTTTGAATTCTTTTCCAAAGGAGGTAGCCCAAAATAAAAGAAGAAGACTTCGTATTTGTCAAGTGTGTGGCGTGAGGGGGAGAGAAAGTTGGTGTGAGTTAGAGATAGAGAGAGAAGAGGAGATTTTCTTCTAAGGTTGTAAGAGGAGAGGGAATGTGAAAGATTTCTTCTTCATTACACTTCTAAGAGAGAATTGGGAGTGATTGTAAAGAGAGAAAGGCTTGGAGAGAACTTCTAAGGATTTGCTTGGAAAGGATTGTGAGATAAGTTGTAATTTTATTTTTTTATTTTGTAAACTTGTTTTTATATATGAATTCCATGTTTTATTGTATCCTTCTCATGAATTTTAGATAGACTTCTTTATCCTTCTCCCTACTTTGAAATATGGTTTTGTGAAGAATTGATTTTGTTTTATATGGTTTTAATTTTCAATCATTTTGTGATGATTTGAACTTCAATCTCCATTTGCTTTCGATCTGGCAGATTGAAATGTTAAAACTTGTTGAGAGACATGTTCATAAATGAGATATGATTTCTACAACAACTACAACAAAGTTTCTACAACAAAGTGAGAATCACATTTGATTTCATGGTAGAGTATGTCATCCATGGGATTGGGTGAAAATAAATAAGGAAATATACTTTTTGGATGAAGAATTTGAGATTTTAAGGTGATAGAATAAAATCTTTTGTTGACCTCACCTTTGGCTGAGGTCTAGTATTTTCTCTTTAGTGGCCTAAGGTCTAGCCATAGGACTTTCCTGTTAACTATTCATAGAGGATTAAAAAAGGAACCATCACCATTGGAAACTTTAAACCATTCTTTGCTCAATTTTAAGTTCCACATATTGGTCATAACTGCTGACACTTAGTAGGTGGGGTCAATAAGGGGGTGCTCAAGGGGCATTCCCATAGAACTTCTTGATCTTAGGATTGACCCAGGGTGTTTTTCTGGAGCTTGTTCACTCACTTTCACACAGTTTCACTCACTCACAACCCTAAATGCAAACTTTGTTCACTTTGATCCCTTGATCTTTTGGGGCACTCATGTAGATGGTCCCTTAGACCCGCTAGCATTATGATGGGGTTTAGCTAAGAATTGTACATAGAAGACCCAAATGTGGATTCCATTGGTCCATGCCTTATATAGGGTGGTTAGCACCCCAATTTTACCAAAATACCTAACTTAACCTTTGCCCCCACAAATCTACCCAATTTACTAAAATACCACCAAACCCTAAATTTGACCAAAATTCTCAACTTCACCAAAAATACACAAATTTGTTCAAAAATTATTTCAAACCATTTGAAACAACCCAAATTACCCAAAACTTCCCAAAATTTCTAATTTTACCAAAATACCCCCAAATTTTCCAAAGTTACAAAAATACCCTTGGAATCCCAATCTTTCCCAAAACCTCCAAAATCACTTCAAATGTCTCCAAAACCAATTTGAACTCTTCAATTGAACCCAATTTGACAAATTTTGACCAAAAGCCCCAAGCTGACTTTAAAGGCCGAATTACCACTATTCACCCCAAATGTCCACCAATTTTATCCCAATCTTCTCCAATTTAAATTTTAAATTTAAATTAATCATGATAAAACTCAATTTAAACCAAATCTAAGTCAAATTGACACACATTTGAGTCCAATTTCAACCCAAATCAAAAAGCCCCAATTTGGACTAAAACAAAAATCCCATTTAATTGAACCCCCAAATCCTTCCAATTGCCTTAATTATGCATCATAAACTTTTTGAAACAAATCCACACACAAAATTGAACCCTCAATTGGCCTTGGTCAAATTTCAATTCAAACCAACTTCAACCTAAATCTAAAATCCCTAAATTTTTCCCTACTTTAGCCATGCGCCCAAATTCCACCAAATTGAATGCCCTAACCCTAAAATTGGCACCAAATTAATGTTGATAACTCTTCAATACATTTCCCCATACCATTTTAAGCCATAAATTTTATCTTAACCTAAGTGTTGCCCTAGCAACACATACTTAAATTGTTCAAATGCCCAAAATCTCTCAAACTGACCCACCAAATCAACTCAAAATCACTCCAAATATTTTCTAAATTATTTGTGACAATCATCCACACAAAATTGCTCAATCAACTATGCTCAATGTCATGGCTAGCCTACCCAAACCCAACATTAAGGCAATCTAAACCAAATTTAACCCATACACCAAAATAAACTTAGCCATACCAATGTAACCAAATTAATGTCACCACAACCACCATTTAGACTCTATTGATCAGATTAAACCCACCTAAACTACCTAGGTGAGCTATAGGCCAATGACCCCTTAATTTAAAAGATCTTAACCATATTTATCATTATTTTGAAAATACTTTGCCATCATCACTTGCCATTGGGAGTAAACCATAATCGACCCTCCCCTTACCTCCCTGAGCTAACAAGTGACCATATCCTGGCCAGCCACCACCTCAGCCGCCGGAAACAGCCACCCCAGAGTTGCTAAAAATGACCAAAACTCAAAATTAAACACCTCTGCGTTGGCTAAGTCCCATTGGCCACTTGAGCTTTTTTTTTTACACATCAACAAGCTTTTGCACCCATCAAACCCTCCTTGAGCTCCACCAGGTAGCCATGGCTTTAAACTGACCCCTAGACGGCCAAAGAAAAGAGATCTTGAAACCTTGGGGAAACTCTGTTGTTGGCCTCACTTTTGGTTATTGGTTAAGTTTTAATTTTTCCGCTTTAGTAGCCTAAGGTCTAGCCATAGAGCTTTTCTATTGACTTTTCTTAGAAAACTAGAAAAGGAACCCTCACCATTAGAAATTCCAAACTCTTCTCTAATCAACTTGAAATTTCACATATTGGTCCTAACCTCCAGCATTTAGTAGGCGGGGTCATTATGGGGGAACTCAAGATGAGTCATCCTTAGGGCTGCTGGACCTTAGGGTTGACCTTGGGTGTTGGTCTAGGGCTTAAGGTACATACTTGCACTCACAATCACTCACAATCCTAAATTGAAACTTCAAGGCTTTGGTCCCTTAATACTTTTGGGAGACTCATGTAGGTGGTCCCCGAAACCCACTAGCCCTAATTTAGGGTTTAGCTAAGACCACTACATAGAGGACCCAAAATGGAGTTTCCATTGGTCCATGGCTTATTAATGGTGGTTGGCACTCCAACTCTACCAAGATACCCAACTTAGCCTTTTGCCCCTAAACTCCCCCAAATTACCTAGATACCCTTGGACCCCAAATTTGGCCAAAATTCTCAAATTTACCAAAAATACGTAAATTGGTTCAAATATCATTTCAAACACCTTGAAAACACCCAAACTACCCAAAATCACAAAAAATTGCCAAATTACCAAAATACCACGTTAACTAAAATTCCAAAAATTCTAAAAAATCCCAAAAATTTCCAAAACCTTCTAAATTTTTCCAATTTCATTTTCCTCAACTAGTACATTTCCCAATTTGGCAAATTTGACCATCTTTGCCCAAAACCCCCAAATTGCCCTTTAAAGGCCCATATTTTTTGCTAAATCACCTCAAATGTTTATCAAATTGGTCTCAATTTACCCCAATTTCAATTCTAAACTCAAATTCATTCTTCATAAGACAAATATAAACCAAATTCAAGCTAAATTAGTCCATGATTTGAACCCAATTTTGATTTAGATCAAAACCCCAATTTTGGCCCCATGACTTGGTTCCACCAAATTGAACCCATGGCCTACTCAAATTGACACAATTTATGTTAAAAACCTTAATCATATTCTCGTACATCAAACTTTACCTTTAATTGGCCTTGTTCAGGCCTCAATTTCATTTGATTTCAACCCAAATCCAAAAAAGCCCCAAATTTTGGCCCAAATTGACTATGTCCCCAAATTTCACCAAATTATTTGCCTTAACCACAAAATTGGCACAAAATTCATGTTGAAAACTCTTCATGGCATTCCTTTTGACCATTTTTAACAATCAATTTGAACTTAGCTCAAGGCTAACCCAACCTAGACCCAAGTCTAGCCCAACATGCCCTAATTTGCATAATTTAAAAAATCCTCCAATTTGAAACTTAAAATCAGTTAAATTCTTTACCAAAAATCTTCATAAAAGTCATCTATACAATGTTTATCAATGAATTGGGCCAATTGACATGGCTAGCCTCGCCCAAACCCAAGCTTTGATAACTTGAACCCACATTGAACCAATGCGCTAACCAATTCGCTAAAGATGGCCTAACTACCCCAAAGTCACCAAATTAATGACTCCACAACCATTAATTGGTCCCTAGTAGCCAGCCTAAACCTTTTAAAACCACTTAAACTAAGCCATTCACCAAATGTCCCCTAAATTAAGGGATTTCATTCCATGTTTCCTTAAGCTAAGGATATTTTTGCCAAAATAAAGCCAAAACACATTAAATTGCTGTGACATACTCCCCTGAGGTCCCTGACCTCCCTGGCCACCTCCTCTGGCTAGCCAGCCGACCTAGTGGTTGGAAAATGGCCAAAACGAGAGCCACCCCCATGGGATTACCCCCATGGATTAAACCCAATTCAAACCTTTGAGGCCACCTCATCGAAATTAAATGTTGGAGCCTCTCTGCCCTCCATCTACGCAGCACACTTCACCCCCCAATTGGGCATGGCAGCAAGCCTAAAGCTATTTTTTATAAAATCTTCCGTCCACGGCCATGGAGGTAGTGCTAAAAATTTGGTAGAGAGAGCCCCCCAAACTTCTCACAGAGCTTCTCTGAGACCTCCTTAGCTTAAGCCAACCACCTTCCCCTATTGATTCCCATTATGGAAGCTCAATTTTGAGCTCAAACTTCTGCTCAAAACCAGGATAGAGCTCAATACTCCTCAACAATCCACAAAACTCAAATTAAGCTTACCCACACCTTCACCACAGTGAGAGAAGGAAAAGCCCCGTCAAATTCTCCTTCCAGAGAGCCCCTAGCAAAGCTCTAGACTAACACCTAAAATCAGGCTTGGTCAAATTCCTACCTAGGCTTTGTACCACAGCTAGAGGCTTAATCCCTAGCCTCCTTGGACCACAACAAATGTGACGAGCATCTCTGATCAAAGCTTCCCTTCTCAGAGCCAAGATATTGAACCTCTCTTCCTCCCGAGCCTATTTTGTTTCTCCATTTGATTAGGCTTAATTTAATTGCATGATTACCATATGGATATGTTCATCTCACTTAGATGAGTCCATAGGATCAAACTTGAAGTAATTTGGTTGAGCCTAGGCAGTGATCTTAGGGTTTTAGTGTGGACGGTCACGGGATCACTCTATCGGAGATGATGATGGGGAATCGTCTGATCGCGCATGTATCAGATGGATGGAGGTGATCGAGCCGGACAACGCTTCCTTACATGAACTGCGGTCCGAGTCAACAGCTATGTGGATTGCAGCATCCAACCAGAGCTCACCACGAGTGCCTTCGGAGATGCCTAGGATCCAATCAACACCGCCCGTTTAAGTAGTTAAATAGGGAATTTAAAAAATCAAAAAATGATCTCTAACTTTAAAAATCCATATCTTGGTGTAGAAAAATCATAAAAATAAAATAAAAATATCTTCTTGCTCAGTAAATAGAGGTGAATAATGTGGAAATGATTTTAAGTCCATGTGATGCATATTTTATTTTTAATCAATTAAACAACAATTTGAATATTTTGATTCTCCATGCATATAGGCATATCACTATGGATTATTTTTCATATCACCATGGATTGAAATTTTAGCATGTTGTTGCCTCTATCTTAGGGGATATCTTCTGATTTCACAAAGTCATAAGAGGTCCCTAGACAAAGATCCAGATTTTTCAAGTTTATGTCTGTTTTTTGCATAAATTAATTATGATAGTTAGCATGTTGATTAGAAAATTGCACGAAAATTTTGGAAGGTTTACCATGACCAGAGGATCCTTTGGAAATAATTTCATATGTCAAGTCATTTAAAATGCACCTGACGTTTAAAAACCCTAAATCCCTAAGATAATTAATTTTAGAAAATACAAACATCAAAATGACTTTAATACAAACATCAAAATGACTTTCAAAATGACTTTATTTTTTATCTCTACTATTGTTTAGGATCCAGAGAACTCACCATAAAAATTTCAAAGCATTTTGAGTCCATTTGATCTCCTAAATTGATTTATCAAGTTAAATATCTTCTTTAGCAATTAAATGATTCTTAAAAACCAAAATATAACTTAAAAATTTATAAAAACTTATTTTTTGAGTTCTTTGTGATCAGGGGTATTTTCTAAAATTAAAATGGTATTTAAAATAAAAACATCATTTTTAGCTTATTTAAATAGTTAAATAATTAAATATATAAAAAAATCACAAAAATAATAAAATTCATGGAAATGGATTCTTAAGCACTTAGGAACAATTGGGATAATTTTTTTGATTTTCTAAATAAAGATATTGAATTTTGAAGCTTAAAATAAATTTTAAAGGCTAAAAATGGATTTTCACTAAAATAATTCTAATAAATCAAATAAAAATTAGAAAAAAGTAAAATTTATTTCTCTATGTCCCTTGACATCAGAGAGATTTAATAAGAATATAAAACTTAATTTACCACATTTAAAATATTTAATAATTAATAAACACCCTAGAAATTAAAATAATTCTTAAAATTCAAATAAAATTCAAAAAATCATTAAATTTGGTCCAAAGGCTTCTCTAATCTATGCCTGCCTCCAGTAAAAATTTCAAGGGATTAAGGTTTACCTTTGTCAAGTTAGGAATTTTCACTCAAAACTCCTATTTTCGCATTAAAAATAATCATATAGATAAATTAAATTTTGAAAAATCATATTTTCTCCTCTGATGTCTTAATTGACCCATGGGTGAGGTAGGATAAAAATTCCAAAGTCATTTGGATTAAATTTGATGAATTATGAAGTGATAGAGCCTTAGAGGCAAATGTGTAATTTTGAAAATTTAGCCTTAATTAACATTTAGGCCTAATTTCAAAAAGGGAAATGGGAAATCTTTGATTATAATTAACATATTGGATGTTTGAAACACAAGAGGTTAACTGGGAGAAACCACCCTCACTTGTCTTAATTAAAAAGGATAAATTTGTAATTTCCTTAAATTACATAAATTTAGGAGTCTAGCCAATTAAATGATCTTAGATTTAGCGGTATGATTTTGGGTGTTAATAACTCACTAATTTAATACCTCCATTTGATGAACAAAAAATAAAAAAAACATGAATCATCAGCATCACTTATAAGTCAATTTCATTTGCAATGAGTAAGACACTCACCAAAATCTTAAGGGCTTAGTAGTGACTTAGGCTAAATCAAGTTTTATTTAAAAAAGGATTAGAAAAGTAAACATCATTGAAAATTAAAACATCTTTCAAACACTACAAGCCAAAGTCAAATTTGGCTAAGTCTCTTAAACTTGCCTCTTTAAGGGTCTTCACCAACATAATTCTTAAATTGAATTACAAGTAATAATTACCTTATTCTTAGGGATAATTGAGACATCAATGCTCACTGAGCACTAAGGGTGTTTACAGGATGAATTATTAAGCAACATAATAAGTTTAAAAGAGCTCGTGATTTTCCACCACGCAGCGAGAGAGTAGCACGGACCTGCTTCTTTCTTTAGATCTGTTGGATATCTCGGAGATCTACTAAACTTAAAATATTTTTCTTGACAAAATCAGCTTTAATTAAACTCTTAAGAACCCACCAAGATATGACCTAGGGTTAGGTAGGTCATAAAAATTTTACTTCCTTGCTTCACGTAAATTGCCCTCACACGCATTTTGAGTTTCAGGTGGTGGAACGAGAAGACTCGTCTGGTACACTTTTACAGTTTTTCAGTGTCGTCTTTCTTGTACTTTTATGTTATACTTTTATTCTTACACAAACTTGCATGTTAATCAATGATGTCACCCTGAATGAAAACTAAAACTATCAGGATAGCCACAAAACCAAAACCAAAACTAAAACTAAAATCAACCAAGATAAAATTCACCACAACAACATTCAAAATATAAAACAACTCAAAATTTAATCACAAACATCACACAAAACTACAATTTCAACTAAATTAAGATGTCTCTATCGGATGATCTAGAATTCCTCAGAGGAGGTGGTAACTTACGGTTGACTTACGGTTGCTAACGAGGCTTCCCAAGGTTTAAATTAAATTATGGAACTCATTAAGTTGGCTTTAGTAAGTTCATTTGGACTAAGTTACTCCAAGAGAAAATAGTGGTTACCAGAATGAGGGGAATGAGGGAACTGTAGGATCCTAACCAGTGTCGCATTAATCAACTTTAACATGCCCCAAGAGAATTTAAAGAGCTTCAACCATAGGGCCACTTGATTTGACATCATAACTTGACACACTAGAAAACTCAAACTCGTCGCGATAAGGAGCTTGAAGCTAGCATGATGGGAAGCATGGCCATCTTCAGCAAAACCTGTCTTCCCGAGCTAAACCAATCTTCCTTCATTAGATATAAGCAACAAAGCTAGAGGACTTCAAGGTTGCTTGTTTATGCAACGTAAATCCTCATCTTATCTTTAGGCATTTGTATAGCACTGCTATACAATATAAGCCCTAACTCATCTTAGGATTCTGAGGTTGTCGTTTGTCACGACTTAAACCCTCACATCTTCCAAGTTATTTGTGTGATCGTATCACACGAATGTATGCCCTAACTACTAAAATTGGCAGGATGAAACATCTAAATATTTCTCCTCAGTAATGAAGCCAAACATTAGGATAGCTTGAGAAGTCACCAGGGTTCTCCTCTGTATCCATGAAAACCCCTAGTTCTTCCTCTTTTGGACTCTACAACAAAATGTTCCAAATTTGAACCAATCCCCTTTTACACCTCTACGTCCGATCTCATTGAAAAGTCCTTCCCTTTGAAACTCCTTGAAGATAATATTTCTTGATTTTTATTGAGAGCCTTTTTAGGTGACTTTGGTCATTTAAGATGTAATTAACTATAGGTGCTTGCCCTTATAGGAAGTATGTCCGAACCCAGCTTAATATAAACCCTATTTATTTCTTTATATTAAATAGGGGAACTCTTCGGAAAATACAAAGGTTTTGCAGACCACACGAATGTCATATATGCCTTAGTTTATTTGATCAAGCCTCATCCTCAAGTCTTATGTTTTTCCTTCGGGATAGATACAGGATTTGAGGTACAACGCTCTTTCATTTAAACTATGAAAAAGAAGGGGTCAGTTTGATTTCATATTTTTCTAAAACTAAATATATATATAAATTAAAACATCCTTCCGAAGCGGGCAACAAGATTTTGATTCCGGTGACCGACAACTTCTTACAGACAACTCCCCCTAACCAAAAATAGCACCAAAAGCTTCTGGTGACTCCGTTGGGGATAAGATTTTCTCTCCATACAAATCAAGAAATATTATCTTCACACATTGGTAATGTGTCCATGTCCCTCTTGGACCAAATGACCCTTCTTCTGTTGGCATACTTTACCCATGTCTGTCTTGGGAAAGTACAACTAACTCCTTGGACTTTAGGATTATCTGTTCAACCATCTTTGAACAGAGGGGTTCACGAGGCCATTAAGCACTTTAAATTTTCATGTGGGGTCGTACTCCCAATAGGTGTGTCGGTGGACTAATTCCACTTGAGCATTTTCTGTCCTTAAATGGGGCCCGAACTGGGTCCTAAAATACTTCACATCTCCCGTCCAAATTTGATTAGCTATTCTACAAATTAAACCAAATCGTGTTGTGTTGTGCGCACTTTAAAATTTGCTTATATTAATTAAAATTTTCACCTCTTGATTTTTCTTAAACAAAATTTTAAGATACCCAAAAATTATGACCCACCCGGTCTACAGATCAATCTCTAATTTCAGTGCTTCCACTAAAAATTACGAGGTTTTGGCCATGTATCTAACCCCAAAACTTTCTGTTTTAAAGCTTGTTGCAATGGCTTACCCAACGCTGACCACGAAGCCCGTAACCTCGCTCCTACCATTTAATTTGAAGCTGGATTTGGAGATCTCGAGGTCATCCTCGGGAAAGCCCTTTTTGTAGTGATGAAGATTACCACTCCAGAAATACAAGAACCCTCTGTAGAATTCAACTTGAACTGTCTTCAAGACTTACCTGCCTGCACGATGGCCAAAACTACTATCATCACCACACCTACCAAACCTCCTATCTCCGCTGCTGCTAAAGGGAAAGAAGTAATTATTATTGAGTATCCGACTTCGGGATTAACTGTCCCACCACCCGTATTTCAAATTGGATCAAGCTCAAAGACTGTACCACTGACCTGAACCAAAAAAAGGAACCGTAATAGAAGCATTCGGAGGGCCATCAAAGGCCAGGCTTCTGAGAATACACCCGTTGAGGAGGAGCCTCATCAAGATGAACAAGGATTGCAAATAATTTATCCACTCCTATGAGGGAGTAGATTTCATCCTCTGTCGGATACCGATGGATACGAGAGTATCCGAAAAATCACCGCCGCATTACCACCACTTCATGGACATGGTGAGGAGAGAAAGAAGTTCACTCCTATCACCCGAGTTAGTGTAGTTTTCAAAAGGCTAGCTCCCAAAGAAGGATGTTCAGTTAGGAAGTTACTTAAATGAGTGAGACATGCAATTTCCCCTCGCATGAAGAAGGAAAATTTGAAGAACGTTAAGTCTGACAGATAGTCTCACAAGACAACTGGTGTGCCACCTACTCACATCCCCGTTTGGTTCCACTTAGGAAAAAAGTTGATACCGCAGTGATTACTACTGATTATACTGCCACCAGGACCGCAAGTCGTTGACCGGTTAAGTTGAGACTGGGTCCAAAAATCTTACCCATCACCCATTATGGAGATATTCCTACAATCCCAAAGGCAAAGACAAGATGATTATCTCACACTGTAGCCGGTCTACACCACGGGGAGCATACTTTCCCTCGACATATTGATGTTTCTACTAAGACACTCCGTCCTGAGACATCATCGTCAAAAAGTAAAAAGGTATGGGTACCCAAGGTCGCTGCACCGATACAGTCTGATAAGCTCGCGGGACAAGAACTTGGAATAAAGCTAGGGTCTAAAATATCTGACATCGTCACAACAATAGCCATCAAGATGGAAGAACAAGAAGAGGAGGTACTTCAAGGTCCTGCAGATCTTAAAGCGATCTAGGAATCGATAATTGAAGAAAAAGTTAAGAAGCTTAGGATCGAGATTTCTGAGTTAGCTCGAGAGCTTGGAGTCTTGATAGCAATGATGAAAATTTTGATTACAATGATTACTTGGAGGAAGATTTCATGGATGTCCATGTAATTGAAATAAGAGCCGCCACATCTACGTGCGAGGCTCAACCTCACACCGAAGAGAACGCCGTAGATGAGCTGCGTAGGGCTATCTTCTTAAAGGATGAACAAGTTTGTCTACTAGAGAAAAGAATAGAAGAAATGATCGCAGCCATGACCGTTATGGCCACTATTCAGAGGCAATCACAATCGCCGCAATTGGATTCTCTAGAGATCAATCAGCCAGACATCATTCACATCACAAATGAAAGAAGAGAGGTAGAGACGAGCAACATAGAAAGGATTCTCCATCAGGTGCTATACCAGAACTCAGAAAAGGAATTCAAGCAAATGGTTAAAAAAGTGCGGGACGCCTTAACCCAATCTAAGGGTGGTGTATTAATTTTAAAGGGTAGACCTTACCTAGAGGAATTCGATGTCGTGCCTTTCTCCAAGGGTTTTGTGGCCCCAAACTTCAAAATATTTGATGGGACTGGGAATCCCAGACAGCATATAACACATTTTTGAGCCAGCAGTGGCAACACAAGGAATAGTGAAGCTCTACTCTTCCAGCATTTTGTTAGCAACTTGTCAGGAATTGCTTTTGATTGGTACGCAGACTTACCCAACGGGTCAGTTAAAACATCTTTCGAGTTGGAATATTTGTTTGTGAAAAGATTCACCGGGGCGCAACATCATGTGTCTATTCGAGAGCTCATGATGGAAAAATAAAAGCCTAGCAAAACTTTGGTGGACTATATTTTGAGGTGGAGAAACCTTAGCATGAAATGTGAACCTCAGCTACAGGAACATCATGAGATTGAAATTCTACTCATGAGCATTCATGGACTAGTAGCTTTCATGCTCAAGGGACTCGCAATAAATTCCTTCGAGAAGCTACTCAATAAAGCCAGCAGTCTTCAAGAAAAAAATCAAGCACATGGAGCCACACGAAAAGGCTAAGGTGACCAGAGTGTTTGAAAAGAAATCATGAGTAGTAGCAACCAGCGATAGAGAAAAGCAGCTGATGAACGATGAAGATATATGCAGAAATCCTCGCCAGTCGTCATCACAGTATGCTCATAAACAGAGTAGTCAATCCAACTAGCAACCGCCTCAACAAGGATCACCTCAAACAGAGGATAAGAAAATGTCCCTGTCAGAATAACGTAAAACGGTGTATTCTTTCACATATGAAGCTATACCTAAAATATTCAGAAGTCTTATGAAGAAGCCAAAATTCAGACTACCATACTCGAAGAAGCCCGAAGAGGTGGGTAGGAAAAATGAATCAAATTATTGCTCATACCACCGGTTGCTCGGACACACTATAGAGGGATGCTTCGTCTTTAAGGACTGGCTCGAGGGAAACCTTAAAGAAGGGAACATAACAATCCCAAAAGAATATTTAAGAGAACCTGAAAAAGGTTCCATAAATATGATTTCTATCGAGCCAATCTCCTCAATCAATCTGTATACTGGAACAAATGGATGGAGTACAACTTGGGATGAACTCAAAAGGGTCCTCAATCTAATATAGGATTCATCAAAAACGGTCTTCTGCTTATACCAAAAAAGAAGGATGGAAGAGGTATGGAGCAGATTATCCAAGAAAATATTGAACAAGATCCAGTCTGCATCAAGACAAGCCTCCATTCAAAGTCTGCAGCATACCAAGCCCAAGATTAAGGTTTTGCCAGGAGATTCATCATCATCAAGGACAAAGAAGAAGAAGAAAAGCTTCACTACAATAATTTATTGCACAGGGAGTAGGATAGGGGTTGCCTTTACCAGATTAATTGTCTCGGATTTGGGGAAGAAAATCCTCGAACCTTTGACTTTGTATGATTATCTTTTTGTCCCTCTAGGGTCTTATGAATATAATAATTGTGATTTTAGCTTCATTTTAACTATTTCTAGTGATAACATAACTGATTATGACCAATCTAACTTTGATCTTGATCCCCAAAATGATCCTCAAATCGTACTCGAGTCTGATGAACATGTTGTCAAGTCCAAAGAAGACATCAATGACACCGCTTATGACAGCACTGGGAGCAAGGAGCCAATTCTCGAGCACAACCATACACTGCTTACCATCAACCTAGATCTTTCTAATAAAGAGGAGACACCATAAGATTCAACAATGGTAGCTCAAGAAGAAGAAATCACGGAAGTTAACTTAAGGAGCGAAAAAGTGTTACCACCAAGAACAACTCCAACTGATAAAGGAAAGCAAATAATGACCCGCGAAAAGATACCTCCACCTCCACAATTGGAAGAACCACATAATCAAGATAAAATTAGAGGAACATACAAAGTACATTACAATGTGCTAGCTCACCTTAGGAAGTTGCCGGCCCGATTAAGCATCTACGATGCTCTGATCCTGTCATAGATGATGAGAGAGTCTCTGGATACAGCTTTGCTTGACCTAGAGATTTGCTTAGTTCAGTTGGCCAGCACATCCTTAGATGAAATTTGTTCGTTGAAAGAACGTCAAGAGTAACCTTCACAGATGAAGATTTGCTTCTCTATATCGCCGACCACAACCATTCGCTCTACATCTCTGTTAAAATTGGCAGATTTGTGTTGTCCAGAGTTTTAGTAGATCCTGGAGCTACGGACATTGGCCTATTTGGATATTGAATCTCAAGAGCTTACGACCGATAAAATGATGTTAAGAGGATTCAACCAAAAGAGAGAAAGAACCCTTGGATGAATTACGTTACTTATGAAGGGTTGAGAACTTGTGACAACCGCTAAATTTCACATCATCAATGCCGAGACCTATTTTAATGCTCTACTGGGTTGATCATGGATTCATGAGCACAACATGGTTCCATCATCCTTACACCAATGCATCAAGTACTGCAAAGATGGTAATGAAAATTGCAATAAAGGAGACTTATAACCATTTTCCGTGGATGAAGTTGGTATCCATGAAGATGCTGCCTACTACGCGTCTCCAAAGAAAATTGTCTTCTCTCGTGAAATTTTCATAATTAAAAAAGAAGATTCGAAAAAATCACAACGAGGAAGCCATTCAACTCCGCTTTAATGATCTTCCACCACTCCCTTACCATGAATTGGTGGATTTTCTTTTAGTTCGCGCACTCGAGGTCGAGGCTGGGGACGTGAACGAGGAAGAGAGGAAGAATCAACTTAATCGAATCGTTGAACGGACTAGGACAACTATCAACATTGGTAATGAAGACAGTTCCGAAGATGAAATAATGATGACAAAACAGAAGAAACCTCAGTACGAGATATCCTTAGAAGATACAAAGAAGAGTGAATATGAATTTATGTATTATTGGATAAACCACTATGTGAATGTTATGACCCTTACTTCGATTCTCCCTCAACAGGTCGAGAGTTTTGAGGTCAAGGAATTCCATAGTGTTGGTTTAAAGTCGATCAAATTTTGTCGTGGTTCTACCTCTACTAATCTTGAAAATCATGTAAATTTTGATGATGATCCTAATGAATTAATGGAATTGACTTTTGGTTACTTTTTGCTTTGTGTTCAAAAGTTAATTCAACAGGGAAATTTACTAAAACAAATACCAAAAGAAAAATTTTTAACTTTTTGAAAAATTATGGAATGTTAAAAGTTGAACTCCCAACTCAAAAGAGGTCTCGGATTTGGTACAGTTGGACCACTCGATGATTCTGAATTTTACATGGTTTTTACTAGTGAGTCAGAAGAGGATTGCCTTGATATAAAGGATGACTCTATGGATCAACTAATAAAAGATGCTCCGCCAAAATTTGAGGAGGAAATTAGATCTACTGTTGATGAATTGAAAGAGATTAACCTCAGGGCTGAAGAACAACCCCGACTTACATTTATAAGTTCTCTACTCAATGACGAAGAATCATCAGAATTGATCAAACTATTAACAAAATTCAAAGATTGCTTCTCATGGAGCTACGATGAAATGTCAGGACTATCAGCAGAGGTTGCAGTTCATAAACTTGGGGTGGACAAGAATATAACACACCAGTAAAATAAGCTCCCAGGAGAATGCGTGTCGAAATAGAATAACAAGTCATCACCGAGGTGAAGAAATTAATAGATGCCAACTTTGTAAAAGAAGAACAATACCCCACGTGGTTAGCTAACATTGTACTTATTAAGAAGAAAAAAAGGACGGATCCGTGTTTGTGTAGACTTCCAAGATTTGAACAAAGCATGTCCAAAGGATGAGTTTCCACTACCAATTCCAGAAATTATGGTGGCTATCGCTTCAACACACGGAATTTTCTCCTTCATGGACGGATCATTGGGATACAACCAAATCAAGATGGCTCCCGAGGATGCTGCACTTATAGCCTTCAAAACACCGATTGGAATATTCTGCTACACAGTGATGCCGTTCGGCCTAAAAAACGCGGAAGCAACATATCAACATGCAATGACAAAGATTTTTGACGACCTCAACATAACCAAGTAGAATGTTACGTGGATGATTCATAAAAAGTAGACAAAAAATAGACTATTTGTACAATTTGAGGATCGTGTTCGAACGATTACGACGATATGACCTTAAAATGAATCCCTTAAAGTGTGCCTTAGGTGTTACTTTTGGGAAATTTATGGAATTCATTGCCCGTCATTCGGGAATCGAGATTGACCCAGATAAAATTAAAGCTATCTTTGAAATACCTCCTCATAAAATCTTGAAACAACTACGTTCCTTCTAAGGGAAGTAGACATATCTGAGACGCTTTATTTCTAATCTCTCGGGTAGGTGTCAGCCTTTCTCGACATTAATTTAAAAGGACGCCAAATTCATTAGTGAAAAGAAATGTCAGTGGGCCTTTGAGGATGTTAAATAATATCTAATGACACCTCTTGTTTTGGCAACCCCTATTCCAGGGAAACCGTTAAAACTTTATACCGCGGACTTGGACGACTCTCTTGGAGCCCTCTTAGCCCAAGTCAATGATGAGGGTAAAGATAATACACTATACTACTTGAGTCGTTGCCTAATACTGACAGAGATAAGGTATCCATCTATTGAGAACATCTATTGAGAAGCATTGTCTGCATTGTCTGGCTTTAATTTTCGCCGCTCAAAAGCTTAGACATTATATGCTTTCTCATAAGATTACCCTAATCTCAAAAGTTAATCTGTTGCAATATCTGATGACCCAACCAACACTTCCAGACATTTAGCAAGATGGTTAGTGATCTTATTGCAATTTGATATAACTTTTATTCCCCTCCGTGCTATTAAGGGACAGATACTAGTAGACTTTCTCGCTGCACACCCACTGCTAGCTGGGTCCTCTCTCAACGACGAGTTACCAGATGAGAAAATACTACAATTAAATTCTTCGGTGCGCAATGCTAGGAAATGTACTTCAATGGCACTTTGTCAGCCAGAAAAGAAAAAGAATCAGGCACAGTTATACTAGGAAAAGCAGGGATCGGTTTTGAATTGGTCTGATTTTCATCATGCCAGATAAGGGTAGGTTGAGATTCTCCTACCACCTAACAGAGCCGTGCACCAACAATGAAGCAGAATATAAAGCGTTAATCACCAGGTTGGAAGTGGAAATCTCAATGGATATAACGAACATTGCCATTTATGGTGATTCTCAACTCGTCATCCAGCAAGTCACCGGACAATACAAAATTTGACGCCAAGATTTGTAGAATACCATCAGTACACAATGAAGCTACTGGAGCAGATCCCCGCAGATCCCCGATGTGAGCTACTGGAGCAGATCCCCGATGTGACTTTCTACCAGATTCCTATGAGAGATGTCGAGCATGTCGAGGCTCTAGCAAAACTCGCTAAGGAAATGACATGTTCCCCGGAGGATTCCATTTAAATCACAATACAAGGAAGATATGTCTTGTCTCAAATCAACCTCAAAAATTTACACAAGCTCAGAAAGGAAGTAGCAATAAATACAGTTGCAAACATCAATGAAGATTGATGCAAGCCATTAATAGAATATTTGCATGCTAGAAAGCTGCCAGAAGACAAGTCTGAAGCACATCATATCACAAGAAGGGCCATGTCTTACGCCCTAGTGGGAAACTTTCTCTATAGAAGATCATTCGACCAGATGTCGCTACGGTGTTTGAACAAAGTTGAAGCATAGAATATTGTTACAGAGTATTGTCAAAGAGGTACATGCCGGACTGTGTGGCTCTCATCAGTCAGGGCTGAAAATAAAAATGAAGATCAAAAGACTCGAATATTATTGGATAGCAATGATATCCGATTGCGTGGATACAACCAGAAAATATCACCAATGCCAAGTGCATGGGGTGGTCATACACCAGCCTCCGAATGTGCTACACCCAACTGTTGTCTCATGGCCATTTGAGTGTTGGGACAGAGGCATAATAGGTCCGATAGACCCTCCATCTTCCAAAGGAGACAGGTTTCTAATTGCCGCTACAGATTACATCTCCAAATGGGCAGAGGTAGTACCATTACGTGAGGTTACGACGCAGCACGTCCTACAATTCTTCAAAAGCCAAATTATCTACCGTTTTGGAGTACCGCAAAGAGTAATTTCAGACAATGAGAAAATTTTTAAAAGCACAAAAATCAATAATTTTGTCAAAAGACACGAGATAGATTGGAGATACTCTATGATTTACTATCCCAGTGCAAATGGTCTGGCTAAAGCCTTCAACAAAATATTAGTACAAATTTTGAAACAAACACTGGATGAAAACAAAAGGGATTGACACAAAAAACTATTAGAAGCGTTGTGGGCCTACCTGGCGACTTTCAGGACTCCCACTTAGTGTACACCCTATATGCTCGTGTACGGGTCTGGGTCTGAGGTACCACTAGAAATCCAGACACCGTCTCTTAGTGTTGCTATTGCCAACCAGCTCACAACAGTAAAAAGTGCAAAACTTAGAATTGAAGAACTGGAAAGTCTTGAGGGAAATTGACTAGAAGCACAACAACACTTGGAGCTTTACCAAGTGAAGATGGTACAAGCTCATGACAAATTCATCCGCCCAAGGACAGTCAAAGTTGGTGACCTCGTACTTGTACTCAAAAGGCCTATTACTGCACGCCGCAAAATAGGTGAAAAAATTAAGCCAACTTGGCAGGGACCATTTGTCGTTGAAAAGGTCTACACAAGAGGAGCCTACCAATTAGTGGACTTCCAGGGCGAAAGACCCATGTTATCAATAAATGGATGATACCTGAAACCTATTATGCAACATAATGTCGCTTGCCTTCGTTTGCTTTAAAACTTTGAAGCTTTGATTTTTTTGGGGTTATCTATGTGGCCAAATGTCTATGACCAGGTCCAAATTTTGTAATTAACCTCAATATAATGAAAATTTTGTGAAAAAAAAATTAAACTTCAAATTTTCTCCTTTCTAATTTTGAACTTAATATTCCACTAAATTAAAAAAAATTCATACATAAAATAAACAATTTTCTTCTACAAAAAAGAGTAAAATTTACTTTAATAAATACCTTGTTTTGTTCTCGTTCATGCCAAGTTTCAGCCCACTGACATTTTTCCTGTCGTCTGCAGAAAAATGTCGGGACAGAGGCTGATCTTCGCTTTCAAGGATGGATGGAGCCTTGCATTAAATGAGGAAATGGGGCCCCAGGGTGGCACCATAGGCTTCAACATGGACATTAACCAAGTTTTTATGGACTACAAAGGTCCTCTGATGAATGTAGTCAGCTGCCAAGAAAAGGAGGGATTGCCTTCACTATTGAGGGTGGCCACCAAAAACAATACATCACATAAAGGAAAGAACGTGATGATAGAGCAGGACCTCAGAGAGTGGCCCAGCTGTCTGCCATCCATGATAGCTACATCAGTTAGAGGCCTAGTAGTCACAAAAAATGAACGAGTGCCAGATGCTCGCTTCGAAGTACACAGCACAGAAATTTCAGCCGTAGAAAATAAAGGGTTTTTCAACGCGAAGAACTCAGACGTCAGAAGGAAGTAAACAACTTACTCACCCCTATTCTTAAGGGGAATATCTATGATCCAGACATGAAAGATACTTCTTCTAGCCTACCCGCCACAGATGAAGAACCCTAGTTCATCACAGAGCCAGAGGCACCTTCAGCTTCATATGGCTTATGCACGGGTTGCCCGATGTGCAACGCCGAGATACCTGCAGGGACATCAGCCAATAGGGGCATTTGTAGAATGCCCAGACAATAATGTCCTACAACTACAATGCTACAATACATTGAAGAAGTATACCTCCACCATCGATGGGTCTCAGAGCACAGATTTTCTAATGGATGAGCCATACGTCCCACTGGGGACAGATAAGTATATACCATGGAGTCCAGGGTCGTACATCCCTTTAGATGTTGAATCACATGTTCCAGATGAACCAGCGCCATTTTGGTTTCTTACCAATGTCCAGATGGAGGAATGCCCGTGACAGTTGCCGACTCCTAGCACGAAGGAGTACTATAGAAGAAGCAAGGTGAATAAAGGAGAATTTGAATTCTATAAGGAAGTCCAAGGAAGATTTGTCAACATACTGGAAGTCCTGGAGTTGTATACCAGGGTCTTTTCCAAAAGTGATGAAAGAAGCATTCTTGACTGCACCTTTTATTTAAGGTATGGAGGCCAAGCAGGCCTTCTCATGGAAAGAACATACTCTGAGCCAAAGAAATGGATGAGATGAAAAGGAAGAATCACTATTCAATGCGGCTGCTGTTATAATTTTACAAATGACAGACAAGGAAATTCACCGGGGATTCTCAAACATGACCAGGTAGATCCACTACCTCCTATAATAAAGTGGATGATTAAGAGGATGATCAGATGGAACATACTGCCAGCTACCTGCATCCCGAATAGTTGAATGATCCCTCCCCATATAGACCACAAAAATTTTGTGAGGCCCTTCTGCATGGTCTCATTCATGAGCAAAAGCAATATATTATTTGGAAAAGAAATTGACATTATCAGCCCTGGCGAGTTCAGAGGATCTGTAGAAATTCAGGGGTGTGAAAGGAAACGGGGTAGCTATCACCAAGCACTACATCTCAGGGGTGTGACACCTTTGGGTGTCCGTAACTTTCTGTAGAATGGACGACTGCAAAGCACCATACGGATTTTAGTCAGACCTAGAACTAGAAGGGCTATTACTGTACAAGCTATAAGAGCGTTGTACATCTAAGTACATGCGGAAGGGAACTCTTTTCCTGAAGCATGGCTTAGAAGGTCTGGTTGATAAGAAGCTCGTCATTCCTAATACAGATGTTTAGAGGGTTCTCTTTTTTTTCTTACAACAACATGATATGTATCAAACATACTCAGCCTACAATGCATACCCGACATGAGATGTTTTGGATGTACTTTAACATGGACTATATATTGTACCTTTTTGAGGCGTTAGCTTATGTTTGATCTGTAACATCTTAATTGGAGCAGATTGATGAAGATTTCTCTTAGAAATGTGCATTTTTATCACATGCCTTTTTTGTGCGATGGATGGAAACCACAAACCATGCATTGGTTTAGAATTTCAATGAACGAAGAACAAAATAACGAACCTTTAACACTAAAATAGAACTCAAATAAAAATAATCACAAATGAACAAACAAAAAAATAATTTTCGTTTAAAAAACAATCAATTAAAATTAAAATTTTAAAGACATAATTTGAAAAATTAAATGTGATAAAGATAACAAGAAAATGAAATAAATCTGTCGAGTGGATTCTCTCAATTTCGGAGATTCTTACTCTTTGTGCGCGCAACACAACCAAATTTATCAACATTAATTTTCTTCACATCCCTACGGGATTACACATTCTGCACAAAATCTCCTAAAATTATTCACATTCCCTATGGAGTGTGACACTCCTCACCACTCCTTGCATTTAGTGCAGGTCTTTGGAGCCCTATTCCCTTCTAAGCACTCAATAAAACCTCATTTCACCTTTTGGCTAGATCCAATTCAGACGTAATGTCCCTAGTGGTAGCTCAAAATGGTATAGCCTCCTTTTCTTCCTGGCGTAATGTCCTTAATGGTTGCCACCCTCTGCACCCTCGTCATCTCTTTGGTTGGATGTGAGTCCCAGTGCTTTCCTCCCTAAGATCGATATATTTTCCCGCTACAGCTTGGGTTGGATGTGAGCCTTAGAGCTTTCATCCTCAATGTAACATAAATTTTTTTATCACCTCTTGGGTTGGATGTGAGTCTCAGTGCTTTCCTTGTTAACATGACAGATATTTTTTCCCGCTACCACTTGGGTTGGATGTGAGCCACAGCGCTTTTCTCCTCAATATAGTAGATATTTTCCTCGTCACCTCTTTGGTTGGATGTGAGTCCCAGTGCACTCCTTCCTAACATGATCGATATATTTTCCTACTACTACTTGGGTTGGATGTAAGTCCCAGATGAATTGGATGTGAGTCTCAGAGCTTTCCTCATCAATGTAGCATATATTTTCCTCGCTACCACTTGAGTTGGATGTGAGTCCCAGAGCTTTCCTCCTCAATGTAGCAGATATTTTCCTCCTCACCTCTTAGGTTGGATGTGAGTGGATGTGAGTCCCAGTGCTTTTCTTCCTAACGTGATCGATATATTTTTCGGGTGCCACTTGAGTTGGATGTGAGTCACAGTGCTTTCCTCCTCAATGTAGCAGATATATTCCTCACACTCTCGTCGCCTCTTTGGTTGGATGTGAGTCCCAGTGCTTTCCTTCCTAACATGATCGATATATTTTCCTGCAACCACTTGGGTTGGATGTGCGTCCCAGAGCTTTCCTCCTCAATGTAGCATATATTTTCCTCGCACCTCTGAGGTTGGATGTGAGTCTCAGTGCTTCAAGTTTCATAATTTTTTGAATTACCTATGATTTATTAGAATTATTTTAATTTTTGTGCTATTTAATAAAAATAAAATATTTTGGGTGGTGAAAATTAAGTTTTATATTTTTGAAAAATCTCCCTAAGGTCAGAGAACTCAAAGGAGAAAATTTTATATTTTTCTGATCTTTCTTTGATTTATTGGAATTATTATAGTGAAAACTCTTTTTTTAGCCTTTTAAAAATTATTTTTAAGCTTTGAAAATAAATATCTTTATTTAGAAAATCAGGAAAAAATATTCTAATTGTTCTTAAGTGACTAGGAAACAATGTAGAACATTTCCATGAGTTTTATTATTTTTATGATTTTTATGAATTTTTAATTATTTAAATATTTAAAATAGGCCAAAAATCAAGTTTTTACTTTAAATATAATTTTATTTTTAGAAAATATCCTTGATCACAAAGAACTCAAAAAACTAAGTTTCATAAATTTTTGAGTTATATTTTGATTTTTTTTAAAATCATTTAAGTGCCAAGAGTGGTATTTATTTTTAAAAATCAATTTAAGTTATGAGATGAACTCAAAATATTTTGAAACTTTTATGATGAGTTCTCTGGATCATAGATCACAGTGGAGATCAAAAATCAAGTCATTTAAATGTTTATATTTTTCAAAATCAATTATCTTAGTGATTTAGTATTTGAAAAATTTAAGGATGTTTTAAATGACTTGACCCATGAAATTATTTC
>NW_018231684.1:0-6990 GCF_001263595.1 Phalaenopsis equestris | reverse complement strand
TTAGCCATATCGAAAGTTAATTTGAGTTTAGGATTGGAATTGGGGTCAATTGAGATCATATTGGTGGACATTTGAGTTGGATTTGGGGAAATTTGGGTCTTTTAAGGGCAATTTGGACATTTTGCTTAAAGATGGTCAAATTGGCCAAATTGGGTCATGTAGTAGTTGAGAAAAATAAAATTGAGAATATTTAGGATTTATTGGAATTTTATGGGAATTTTTAGAATTTTTGGGATTTTGAGCCCAAGAGGGGTATTTTGGTAATTTGGGGGTGCTTTAGGGGTAAAAGGCCAAGATGGGTATTTTGGTATATTTGTGGTACCAAGAATCACAAATAAGCCATGGACCAATGAGAACCCATTTTGGGTCCTCTACATAGTGGTCTTAGCCAAATCATAGCCCTAGGGCTAGTAGGTTTACGGTACCATCTACATGAGTATCCCAAAAGATCAAGGGATCTAGGCTAGAAATTTGAGTTCAGGGTTGTGAGTGTATGTGAGTGTAGATGAGTGTAGTGAATGCCTTAGCTCCAGACCAATACCAAGGGTCAACCTTAGGTTTCAACAATCCTAAGGGTGACTCATAAGGGTGACTCATCTTGAGTTTCTTGAGTTTCCCCACAGTGACCACACCTACTAAGTATTTAGAGGTTGAGAGCAATATGTGGAACTCCAAGTTGAGTAAAGAAGATGGTAGAATTTCTAATAGTAAGGGTTCCAAGTCTAGTTTTCTAGAAATAGTCAAAAGGAAAAGTCCTATGGCTAGAAGACCCTAGGCTATTAAAGAGTAAAGAGTAGGAACTAAACCTTAACCAAAATTGAGGTCAACATTCTTAAAGGTTAACGCCAATACGCGTGGTATGCATGCCCAGCACACCACACCTATTGGGAGTCCATTTGTTGACCTCACTTTTGGTTGAGGTTTAATTTTTCCACTTTAGTAGCCTAAGGTGTAACCATTGGACTTTCTTATTGAATTTTCTTAGAAAATATAAAAGGAACCATCATCATTAAAAATTCCAAACTCTTCTCTACTCAACTTGAAATTCCACATATTGGTCCTAACCTCCAGCACTTAGTAGGTGGGGTCATTATGGGGGAACTCATGATGAGTCATCCATAGGACTGTTGGACCTTAGGGTTGACCCTGAGTGTTGGTATAGGGCTTAAGGTACATTCTTACACTCACAATCACGCCCAATCCTAAACTTAAACTTCAAGGCTTTGGTCCCTTGATACTTTTGGGAGACTCATGTAGGTGGTCCCCTAATTTTACCCGCTAGCACGATGCTAGGGTTTAGCTAAGACCACTACATAGAAGTCCCAAAATGGAGTTTCTATTAGTCCATGTCTTATTAATGGTGGTTGGCACTCCAACTCTACCAAGATACCCAACCTAAACTTTTGCCCCTAAACTCTCCCAAATTACCTAGATACCCTTGGGACCCTAGATCATTAGGACCCTAAATTTGGCCAAAATTCTCAAATTTACCCAAAATACCCAAATTGTTTAAAAAATCATTTCAAACACCTTGAAAACACCCAAACTACCCAAAATCAAATTACATTTGCCAAATTACCAAAATACCCCTCCTTACCCCAAAATTACAAAAATTCTAAACAATCCTAAAAATTCCCAAAACCTTCAAAATATTTCCAATTCCTTTTTTCTCAACCACCACATACCCCAATTTGGCCAATTTGACCATCTGTGATGAAAACCCCCAAATTGCCCTTTGAAGGCCCATATTTTCCCCAAATCACCTCAAATGTTTATCAAATTGGTCTCAATTTACCCCAATTTAAATTCTAAACTCAAATTAACTCTTCATATGACCAACATAAACCAAATTCAAGCCCAATTGGTCTATGATTTGAACCTAATTTTGATTTAGGTCAAAACCCCAATTTTGGTCCCATGACTTGGTTCCACCAAATTAAACCCATGTCCTACTTAACATACCATAATTTGTGTTGAAAATCCTTCTTAATATTCCCATACATCAAACTTGACCTTCAATTGGCCTTGGTCAGGCCTTAATTTTATTTGATTTCAACCCAAATCCAAGAAAGCCCCAAATTTTGCCCTAAATTGACTATGTCCCCAAATTTCACCAAATTGATTGCCTATACCCCAAAATTGGCACCCAATTCATGTTGAAAACTTATCATGGAATTCTTATTGACCATTTTCAACAATAAATTTGGACTTAGCCCAAGGCTAACCGAACCTAGACCCAAGTCTAGCCCAACATGCCCAAATTGACCAAATTTAAAAAATCCTCCAAATTGACCATCCAATTGAACTTAAAATCATTTCAATTCTTCACCAAAATCTTCATAACAATCATCTACACAATGTTGATCAGTCAATTGGGCCAATTGACTTGGCTAACCTAGCCCAAGCCCAAGTTTTGATCACTTGAACCCACATTGAACCCATGCACTAAAGATGGCCTAACTTCCCCAAAGGCACCAAATTAATGATTGCACAGCCATTAGTTGGACCCTAGTGGCCAGCCTAAACCTCTTAAAACCACCTAAACTAAGCCATGGACCAAAGGTCCGCTAAATTAATGGATTGCATTCCATATTTTCTTAAGCTTAGGATATTTTTGCCAAAACAAAGCCTGAACACATTAAATTGCTGTGACATATTCCCCTGAGGTTCCTTACCTCCCTAGCCACCTACCATGGCTGGCCGGCCAACCTAGTGGCCGAAAAATAACCAAACTGAGAGACACCCCCATGGGATTAAACCCAATTCAAACCTAAAATCCACCTCATTCAAATTAAATGTTGGAGCCTCTCTACCCTCCACCTAGGCAGCACATTTCACCCCCAGTTGGCCATGGTAGTAAGCATTAAGCAATTTTTTATAAAAGCTCCCCTCCATGGCCATGGAAGTAGTGCTAAAAATTTATTAGAGAGAGCTCCCCAAAATTCTCAAAGTGCTTCTCTGAGGCTTCCTCAACTCAAGCCAACCACCTTCCCCCGTTGATTCCCACTGTGCAAGCTCAAGTTTGAGCTGAAACTTCTGCTCAAAACTATGACAGAGCTTAATACACCTCCACAGTCCACCAAACTAAAATTAAACTTACCCACACCTTCACCACAGTGAGAGAAGGAAAAGCCCCATCAAATTCCCCTTCCACAGAGCCTCTAGTGTAGCTTTAGACCAACACCTGAAATTGGGTCTGGTCGAATTCCAACCTAGGCTTTGCAACACAGCCAAAGGGTTAATCGCTAGCCTCCTTGGACCCCAAAAAGTCTGACGAGCATCTCTGATCAAAGCTTCCCTTCTTAGAGCCAAGATATTGAACCTCTCTTCCTCCCGAGCCTATCTTGATTCTCCATTTGAATAGGCTTAATTTAATTGCATGGTTAACATATGCATGTAGCCATAAAGATGTGTTTGTCTTGACTAGATGAAGGTATAGGATCAAACCTGAAGTAATTTGGTTGAGTCTAAGCAGAGATCTTAGGGTTTTAGTGTGGACGGTCACGGGATCACTCTATCGGAGATGATGATGGGGAACTGTCTGATCGCACATGTATTGGATGGATGGAGGTGATCGAGCCGGACAACGCTTCCTTACATGAACTACGGTCCGAGTCAGCAGCTACGTGGATTGTAGCATCCAACCAGAGCTCACCATGCGTGCCTTCAGAGATGCATATAATCCAGTCAACGCCGCGCGTTCAAGTAGATAAATAGGGAATTTAAAAAATCAAAAAATGATCCCTAACTTTAAAAATCCTTATCTTGGTGTAGAAGAATCATAAAATTAAAATAAAAATATCTTCTTGCTTAGTAAATAGAGGTGAATAATGTGGAAATGATTTTAAGTCCATGTGATGCATATTTTATTTTTAATCAATTAAACAATAATTTGAATATTTTGATTCTCCATGCATATAGGCATATCACTATGGATTAACATTTTTGTATGTTGTTGCCTCTATCTTATGGGATATCTTCTGATTTTCACAAAGTCATAGGAGGTCCCTAGACAGAGATCCATATTTTTCAAGTTTATGTCTTTTATTTGCATAAATTAATTATGACAGTTAGCATGTTGATTAGAAAATTACACAAAAATTTTGGAAGGTTCACCATGACCAGAGGATCCTTTGGAAATAATTTCATCTGTTAAGTCATTTTAAATGCGCCTGACCTTTAAATACCTTAAATCCCTAAGATAATAAATTTTGGAAAATACAAACATCAAAATGACTTCATTTTTTATCTCTACTATTGTTTAGGATCCAGAGAACTCACCATAAAAATTTCAAAGCATTTTGAGTCCATTTGATGGCCTGAATTGATTTTTTAAGTTAAATATGTTTTTTGGCACTTAAATGATTTTTAAAAATCAAAATATAACTTAAAAATTTATAAAAACTTATTTTTTGAGTTCTCTATGATTAGGAGTATTTTTTAAAAATAAAATGGTATTTAAAATAAAAACTTCATTTTTAGCCTATTTTAAATATTTAAATAATTAAAAATCCATAAAAATGACATACATTATAAAATTCATTGAAATGTTTTAAATTTCTTCCTAAGCACTTGAGAACAATTGCCTAAGCACTTGAGAACAATTGGGATATTTTTCCTGATTTTCTAAGTAAAGATATTGAATTTTTTAGCTTAAAATAATTTTTAAAGGCTAAAAATGGATTTTCACTAAAATAATTCCAATAATTCAAATAAAAATAAAAAAAAATGTAAAATTTCTTTCTCTATGTCCCTTAACATTAGAGAGATTTAATAAAAATATTAAACCTAATTTTTCACATTTAAAATATTTTATAATTAATAAACACCCGAGAACTTAAAATAATTTTTAAAGTTAAAATAAAATTCAAAATTTCATGAAATTTGGTCCAAAGGCTTTTTTGCTCTAAGCCTACGTCCAATAAAAATTTCAAGGGATTAGGATTTATGTTGGTCAAGTTAGGAATTTTCTTTAAAAAACCCTATTTTTTCATTAAAAATAATTATATAGATAAATTAAATTTTGAAAAATCACACATCAGTTTAAGGGATGTCAGATCTGTCATATGATCTCAAAAACAAACTAAAACTTTGCCTGCTCGTATTCCCCTTAGGTTCCGCATGGTAAGCAGAATTGATAATACCATCATCCCCACTGATTCTACCGATGCTACTCCAAAGCCCACAGACCGTCAATCGGTTAAATCGCAGGTGGGTCCAAGAGTTCTACCAATTACTAGTCATGAGGATGTTCGTAAAGTTCCAAAGGAAAAGATGAAGAGGTTGCCCAGTACTGTAAGTAGTCTGCACCATGGGGAGCATAGCTCTCTCTGACATGCCGATGTTAAGACACTCTGTCTCAAGACATCACCATCAAAGAAAAAGGTGTAGGTACCTAATGTTGTCGTACCGATACGGTTCAATGAGCCTGTATGACGAAATCATGGAATGAAGCTAGGCTCCGGAGTATCGACATTATCACAACAGTTGCTAGTGAGATGGATGAGCAAGTGAAGGATGCTCAGCAGAGTCCTCCAGGTTTCAAGACGATACAGGAGTCAATAATTGAAGAGAAAGTTGAAAAGCTCAGTTTCAAAATCTCAGAGTTAGTCCGAGAACATGGAGTTTATGTTGATGATGATGAAGAAGATTTTGACTTTAATGGTTATCTCGATGAAGATTTTGATGGATGTTCATGCCATCCAAACCAGAACGACTGCAGCTGCACGCGACGCCCAACCTCTCGTTGAATTGAATGTTGTAGTTGAGCTACGTAGGGCTGCTTTGCTAATGGATGGGCAAATCAGCCAAATGATGAAAAGAATGGAAAAGATTGCCACTGCCATGGCCCCCATGGCTACAGTTCAAGGACAGTCCCAACCATAATAGTTAGCTTCTCCAGAAGTTAATAAGCCTGAGATTATACATATCACCAACGAAAGGAGGGAGGTTGCCTCAGCAAATAGAGATTATCCACAGAAGAAGAATTCTCCATCGAGCGTTATACCAGAAAAAGAATTTAAACAATTGGTTGAACAAGTTTGGGATGAACAAGTTTGGGAGGCCCAGTTTGGGAGGCCCTAGCCCAATCTAAGGATGGTGCATTGATTTTAAAGGGTAGACCCTACCCGGAGGAGTTTGATGCCATACTCTACCCTAAAGGTTTTATGTCACCAAACTTTAAGATATTTGACTAGACTGAAAATCCCAGGTAGCATATAGCACATTTTTGAGCTAGTTGTGGTAACACCAGAGGTAACAAAGCTTTACTCTTGCGACATTTTGTCAGAAGCTTGTCAAGAATCACTTTTGATTGGTATGTTGAACTACCCAACGGATTGATCAAGACATTTGTCGAGTTAGAATAGTTGTTTGTGAAGAGATTTTCTGGAGCACAACATCATGTTTCTATTATAGATCTCGTAATAGAGAAGCGAAAGCCTAATAAGACTCTAGTAGATCATATCTTGAGGTGGAGAATCCTTAGCATGAAATGTGAACCTCAGTTACAAGAACATCATGCTTTTGAGATCTTACTCAAAAGAACCCATGGGGCAGTAGCTTTCATGCTTAAAGGACTCACTATCAAGTCCCTCGAGAAACTACTCAACAAAGCTAGCAATCTACAAGAGGAAGTTAAACATATGGATTCTCAGGAGAAATCAGAAAAGACCAGAACAACCAGAACATTTGAGAAGAAGTCTGGGATAGTGGATACGGTTGATAAGGGAAAGCAACCAATGAACATACAGGCAGAACATTCTTATCGAAATTCCCAATCGTCGTCACAACATGCTTAACAAGGAACACAACTATATGGCTTATCTAGCCAACAGTCACATCAGAGAGATCATACTGAACAGAGAATAAAGAGGCCCATCCATGTTGGAATGAAAGAAAGCTATGTACTCCTTCAAAACCGAAGCGGTACCCATGATGTCCAGAAGTCTAATGAAGAATGTCGGCACTATTTTTGGTGTGGAGTTTGCC
>NW_018231683.1:0-712 GCF_001263595.1 Phalaenopsis equestris | reverse complement strand
TAAACTTTAAAAATCATTTTAAGGTTTAAAAAATATATATCTTTATCTTTCGACCTTGGAAAAATATTCCAATGATTCCTAAATGTTTAGGAAATAATTTAGAATATTTCCATGTGTTTAATATTTTTTTTATGATTTTTTATGATTTTTTATTATTTTTAATTATTAAAAATAATTAAAAATTGAGTTTTTATTTTAAATGTTTTTTTATTTTTCTTAAATACCCCTAATATCAAAGAACTCAAAAAACTAAGTTTGATAATTTTTTGAGTTATATTTTGATTTTTAAAAATTACTTAAGTGTTAGTTAAAATAATGATCTTTAAAAACCAATTAAAAATATTAAATGATCTCAAAATCCTTTGAAATTTTTATGGTGAATTCTCTGACTTACAAGTCACAGTGGAGAATAAAAATCAAATGATTTTGATCTTTATATTCTCTAAATTAAATATTTTAAGCAAATTGAGGTTTGCTTAAAATAGTGATATTTTGATTTTTAAAAATTATAAAATTATTTCCTAAGACTACTCTGGCCCTAGGGAACTTCTATTAATTTTTTTAGAATTTTCTAAGCTATATGTAATTCTCTATAATTATTTGAACAAAAAATTCTTAAGAACTTAGAAAATTAAGATCTCTATCTAGAGATCTCCTATGTCTTTGGAAAAATGCTCAAATTGTTCACCTAGACAGAGGCTACAACATATAA
>NW_018231682.1:0-336 GCF_001263595.1 Phalaenopsis equestris | reverse complement strand
GGAGGAGAGCCCAAAATCTGAGGCTTCTCCTCACCTTTTTACTCCGGCGAAAGAAAACACAACACCAACAAGGCAAAAGCCGACGAGGTTGGCGGGGTTGGCCGAGAAAAAGAAAGAAGAAGAAGAAAAAGAAGAAATGGAAGAAAAAAAGAAGAAAAATTAGGAGAAGAAGAAGAAGAAAATAAAAATAAAAATAAAAAGAAGAAAAAAAAAGAAAAATGAGGAGACGACGGATGGCCGGCGGAGCAAGACCGGCGACGTCGGCAGTGGGGAGTTTTTTTTTTGGCGAGGTAGAGGGTGCCGGCGGCCTCCTTCACCGGCGAGGAGAAGTCGGCG
>NW_018231681.1:0-345 GCF_001263595.1 Phalaenopsis equestris | reverse complement strand
TAGATAATAATCCTACACAATTTTATGTAATATAAATTAAGACAATTATTTGTATTAGAGGAAAATTTGGAATCAAATTGATCGAAAACATAAAGTCACAATTTTTTGCCACTGGCGCCGACGACGCCCACGTAAACCGACTAAAGCGCCGACAGTGCCATTGGAAGTGTCGACCACGCTGAGAGCAGTTTTGCAGTCTTTGGAGAACTTTGGAGGGATTTTGCTCTGTAATAACCGCCGGGAGGAGTTTTTAAAGTCCTAAAAACTACATTGGACGACTGAAAACTTCATATTTTTGAATTGCATGGCCTCCAATTCCAAAAATACTTCTAGGTATGTAGCTTT
>NW_018231680.1:0-2515 GCF_001263595.1 Phalaenopsis equestris | reverse complement strand
AAAATATAATTGATTGTATGCCTTTATGGTGGATTGGAAAAGGTTAAAAATATATTTTTAGAAAGTATACGTTTTGACCCTCAATAACAGAAGTGTAACAAAAAAAAAAAGAAAAAAAATGATATTGTTTTCTTTTTTATTTTTTTTTTCTGCACACAGTTATTTACGAATTACTTCTATTTTACAAAGTATTTTAAATGCAAATTATTTTAATTTGGAAATATTTATCCACCGACTAGTTTTAATTCAAATATTTAATTGCTAACATTTTACAATAAAAAAAAACTTTGCATATTAGATGCATCCAAAGAAGTATGTGTACAGTTGCCTTGACGCAGCAACTGATAGATATTACAGTTCAATTTTAGTTTCTGTTAAAGATAAAGGTTTAAATGCCAATAAATTGTTGTAATTATAGGTTTTATGAAATAGAATGAATCTTTTGTTCTTCGGATTTTATTTTCTCATAAAATTAAACTGTTGGATAGTTTTCCGCTATCCAACCGGCATTTCCCGCCTTGATAATTCCAAACTCTCAGGCCGGGTGCTGCAACATTAGGCCAAAGTGGACAAAATCTCGATTGGTGAGAGTTGGGACTGTTACAAACTTAATATAGAAATTGATGTCACATCTTCCTCTTGAATCAGATAGTGAATATTTCTTAAAAAATTAAAATGAGCTCAAATGAAATTATAGATTCATTAACTGCATCCTTGATAGCATAATAGATGATTCTTAATTCTCATCTAAAATACTCCATTAAAAAATACACATACGTTTTTCACATAAGCCAACACTGAACACTTAAATCATATTTTTATTTAATTTTATTTATTTATTTTCATACATTCAAAACTTCTGCATAAGTTGGCTTTTAGTATTAATATAGACGAGGATCAAGCAACAATATCCAAGCCCGCAACAACTTGATTAGTTGACACCCGCTAACCCTCACTAATTTATTTGTTAATATAGTTGATTATTTTTTCGTATTTACTATTGTGGCTTTCGTGATTTCATTGAATTAAATAAAGAAGCAAACATCTTCATTTAGGGTTAAGTATAATATTCTAGGCCAGTTGTTTAATTTATATGGTCATTATATAGTACTAAACAGGTTGTAGTTAGCTCTTCAGCTAACAGTCGATAGTCGATTACAAACACTTTAGATCCTTGTTTCCATATGATCGCATGCTGCAAATTTTAAGTCTAATCATTTTCTTAGTAACGTATTTTTTTAATTATCCCGACCGAAATAGAATGATAAGTCAGTAAAAAAAGCTAATCTACGTAATGATTCCGTGCAGAACTTGTTTTTTTCTGATAGAAAAAGTTTGCTTAGGGTTTTTCTCATATCATTTTTATTTTTTTTGTATGATAAAAAATTGCATCACGGCTCTGAACGCAACTTTGTTGAACGCAACTCTGTGTGCGTAGTCCAATGAAATCACGCCACATGGAGGTGATAGTAAAAAAAAATCGGCCCGGTAACACGAGGGATATTCCCCGTGTTATTCCGTATTATTCAGGTGTTATTGTATGTTATTCACGTGTTATTGTGTTCTCGGAATATTCCCGGAGTTATAATAACATAATAACACATCAATAACATTTGAATAACAAACAATAATATTTGAATAATACACAATAACATCTGAATAACACGGGAGGAATATTCTCTTGTGTTACGAGACAGATTTTATTTTTTTCTGTCACAGCTACATGATATGATTTCATTAGACTTCGCACTTAACTCTACGTGTGAAATCCTGATGAAATATTTTCTCTTTTCGTATATTTTTTTTAAGAGCAAGTTTGGTTGCTGCATTTTAAGTTTTTTTTTTTAAATAAATTTTCATCGCCACTTGGGGGGATGATGTGTTGCTTTTGTTGCCGTTCTATTTTATAAAAAATAAACTAATTTTTAAATAAAAAAACTCCAAATTATATTTATATATTTTGAGGGTTTTTAAAAGTAATCATCATTCATAAATATATTTTATTTCAAAATAAAAAAAAATAAAAAATAGAAGCCATCCCAAAAAGCTCCTTAGGCTACACTTTTTCTTGGTATTTTATGGTTTCTTATTCACGACAGTTACTGCCATCATAAGTAGTCTCATCTTATGAATGTGAGGTTGATTCACAAATATCAGGCTTGGGAGTTATTGTGGCTCAAGGTTTGATGCCTATTCATCCTGGTTTTTTTTTCCTCCACTTAATGCATTTTATTGATACTTACTGCATCTCCCATTCAAACGGGAGAACAATCTAATCATGTCTTGGAATGATCCTTTGGTATATGATAAATTAGCTTACTTAGGGTACGCTTAGGCCAATTTGTGTTTATCCAGTTAAATTGTTTATTTGGAAATACGGACAGAGGCTTTCGATTCTTGTTCCTCATTTAAGGTCTGTTTGGGGCAGTTGAGAATAAAGCTTATCCAGATAAACTGCATTTAGTGTAAAAAACTAACTACGTTTTCGAATAAGCTGCTTAAATGCAGTTTCTAA
>NW_018231679.1:0-922 GCF_001263595.1 Phalaenopsis equestris | reverse complement strand
TTGTTTTGATGCAGACTGTAGCTTGTTCAGTATCTTCTTGGATGATCTGCTCCATACCTCATTCCATCCTTCTTTGGTATTCATTGAAGTTTGCTTTGATGAATCCTGTATTTGATTAATGACCCTCTTGAGTTCATCCCAAGTTATACTCCATCCATCTACTCCGGCATACAGATTAATTGAGGAGATTGACTCAGCTGAAATCATGTTTATGGAACCTTTTTTAGGTTCTAAAAAATATTCTTTCGGGATTATTATAGTCTATTCCTTGAAGTTCTTCTCGAGCCAGTCTTTAAAGACGAAGCATTCTGGGCAATAATTTGGTTCATTCTTCTTATCCACCTCTTCGGGTTTCTTTAGATCAGGTAGTTTGAATTCTGGTTTCTTCATCAGGCTTTTGAATATTTTAGGTATGGCTTTATCCTTGAAAGAATACACAACTTTCTGTCGCTCTAGCAGGGATATTCTTTTACCCGCTGTTCGAGGTGATCCCTCCTTAGGCGGCCGTTGGTTGGATTGACTGCTCTATTTTTGAGAGTGCTGTGATGAAGACTGACGATGTTCTTCTGCCTATATCTTTATCAGCTGCTTTCCTTTGTTGATAGTCGCGACTACTCCTGATTTCTTTTCGAACACTCTGGTCACCTTAGCCTTTCATGTGGTTCCATGTGCTTCATTTCTTCTTGAAGACTGCTGGCTTTACTCAGTAGCTTCTCGAAGGATTTGATGGTGAGTCCCTTAAGTATGAAAGCAACTGGCCCATGAATGCTCTTGAGTAGAATCTCAATCGCTTGATGTTCCTGTAGCTGAGGTTCATATTTTATGCTACTGTTTCTCCACCTCAAAATATAGTCTACCAAGGTTTCGTTGGGCTTTTGCTTCTCTACCATGAGCTCTCCGATAGACACATGGTGTTGTGCCC
>NW_018231678.1:0-943 GCF_001263595.1 Phalaenopsis equestris | reverse complement strand
GAAATTATTAGATCAATTTTTGAAAAGTTTTGAATTAAAAGTATCGAACTGATTCAATGTAAAAATTGAAATTATTAGATCAATTTTAAAAAGTTATGAATCAGAAATATCGAACTGATTCAATGAGAAGATTGAAATTATCAGATCAGTTTTTGAATCAGAAGTATTAAACTGATTCGATGAGAAAATTGAAATTAGTTATGAATCAGAAGTATCAAACTGATTCAATGAGAAGATTGAAATTATCAGATCAAATTTTTGAATCAGAAGTATTAAACTGATTCAAAGTAAAAATTGAAATTATCGGATCAATTATGAATCAGAAGTATTGAACGGATTCAATGAGAAAATTGAAATTATTAGATTAATTATGAATCAGAAGTATTGAACTGATTCGATGAGAAAATTGAAATTATTTGATCAATTTTTGAAAAGTTATGAATCAAAAGTATTGAACTGATTCGATGAGAAAATTGAAATTATCGAATCAATTATGAATCAGAAGTATTGAACTGATTCAATGAGAAAGTTGAAATTATTGGATCAATTTTTGAAGACAGTAAATCAGAGTTATCAGACTGATTTAAAATATCCTGTGTTCCAGAAAGTTTTATGTTATTTTAAAAAAGATTTGCAAGATCTATTTACAAATATCATATAGAGTTTGTGACTCCATAGGGATATCACAGAAAACAGAATTATGTAAATATGTGTGATTTTGTGGGATGTAGACCGAACGAGGTCATACTGCACAAGCAAGGAATCTCAAAAATCAAGACAACTTATTTGGCAAATTTAATTTGTCTGTTGTAAAATTCTGTTACTGATTCATACAGTCATTTTTACAATATATCATGTATATATCTCAAAAGATGAAAAGTATATCACGATATTCGCATTACTAGTAAATCCATGAGTACACAATATAAAGTACAAAATAAAC
>NW_018231677.1:609-2639 GCF_001263595.1 Phalaenopsis equestris | reverse complement strand
TTAACTATGATGGAGTTAATCATTTTATGATACTAACGAGAGAATATTGAGGTATCTATCTCTTTAGGATACTAGAGAGGGAATGTTAAGGTATCTCTACATGAAAAATGATATTTATATCGATGCATTATTATTGGTACAAGTTTAGGCAGTGTTCTTGTAATAGTTGTATACAAATTAAAAAATATTTATATCTAAACGATACAATAATATATAGTGAATCTTTAGTGGTACATTGAATGATTGATCTCGAAAATATAGTTGTGTAAAACTCATAAAGTTGACTCCGCTTTATAACGATGCAAAAAACTTGATGCGTTATTTTATGAATAAGAAGTTTAAGCAATTTATGTTGGGATTCTATGTAAGTTTACGTATCGTTATCAAGTATAAGATTTTCTATTTAAGCCTCAAATATCGATTCCACAAGGAAGGTTTAAATTTGAAATGAAAAATTAACTAGGAAATTTATAGAAATAAAATGAAATTACTGACACTAATCTTGATTTGTTTGAGATACTATTATAACTAAATTATTAACTACTAGCAAAACTAAAATGCTGAGTTTAAACAGTAACTACTAAACTATGTTTATGTGATGAAAATTTTTAATATGAAAAAACAACTTTCCCACTATAATGCGTTTTTGGTAAAATGAGACGAGATAAATTGTTTAAATATGTATTGTGCCAAATAGAAACAATTTTAATTCTCTACCCTTGTTCAGTGTTATAGAAAATCATTGGCTAATCTCAGGTTTAGTCCTTAAATCTGTGGTTAGGTTGGGAGGATACTGGCTCTCACTCTAGAGCTCCCACTTCCCTTCCCTGAAGGCTAACGCTCGCTTTAGCTCTTAAACACTAAGACCGAATTTAGGATTTTAGTTTGTCATCCTAAAATCTTCAATTCTACACCCAATAAAGTATATTTTTCTATTTATTTGCACTTAATTCCATGAAGGAAATACTTCTTCAAGGAATTAAATGTGATTCTCACTCTTGCTATATAACTCATACTCAATTTCCCGTATCATATGTTTCACAACATATTTTAACAATTTAATTGAACAGATCGAAAAGTAAATTAAGAACGGAGTTGAAAACCTATCATTATTTATTTTATATTTTAAAATTGATACATTTAAATTATCTCTTTATTTGCGATATCTCAGAGTAGGGAGAAAGATAAAGGAAATTACTCAGACTTCATGAGAAAGATACAACAAAATATAGATTTCATATATAAAAAAAAGTTCATACAACAATAATAAACAAACAACATTTATCTGAAATTCTTTCTCAAAGTAAATCCCTTGTAGTCTCTCTTAGAAGATGTAGGAAGAAGAAATCCTCACTTCTCTCCCTCTCTAACACTCTTAGAGAAAAATTCACACTTAAACTCACCACAAAATCTCAAAACTATAAAGAAATAAGTGACTAATGGACTCTAAGTGGCCGTGGGGAATGTGAAATAGCGTGGAAGAGAGTGGAAAGCGTTTGAAGAGGGGTCTTTTCTGATCAATTTCCGCTCTAAATAAAGCCTAATGTCAGTTTTCCAATAGGTGCATCCAAAAATTCTTTAAAAAACGTCCAAATTTGTTGAATCTTCTAGAAACAGGTCTTGCACTTAGATTGGCGTCGTCGGCACCAGTGGACCGTGAACTCTGTTAAATGGTGCCCTTTGGCCCGTGAACTCTCTGTTAAATGGTGTCGTCGGCGCTGAGGATAGTTCGACCTCTATTCTGTAGATCTGCGTCGTCGGTGTCCATCTTGGCGCCGTCGGCGCTGAGTATTTCTTCATAAACGTCATTTTGACTCCAAAATTCCATCATTTTTTTATCCTTTTTGCTTCCTTTTTGTGCTTTTAAGTCCTAAAAATCAACCTGCAATAAAACATGAAAAACACACTCATTTAAAGAGCAATATCACAAAAAATGTGTATAAAATATAGGTCTAAATATGCATATATTTTTGGTGTATCAAAATCCCCCAAACTTAAATGTTACTTGTCCTCAAGTAACTCATTTACTA
>NW_018231677.1:0-207 GCF_001263595.1 Phalaenopsis equestris | reverse complement strand
TCATTTTCAATCTTTTTTCTTTTCTTTTCTTTTTTATGTGAGGATTACTATATTTGGATAGCTTTTAATAATTTTGAACTTCATTATCCTTTTCTTAAGACTAAAAACTTTTCACATTCCTTCACTTTATAAATTTATATTAGCTTTAAAGATTTTTTATAAAGTTTTCTTTTTTTCTTCTTACATGAATCTCTAAGATTTTTTAAC
>NW_018231676.1:0-1946 GCF_001263595.1 Phalaenopsis equestris | reverse complement strand
CGACAAGAAACTAGATGAATGAGATTTACCAATATTTAACAGATGAAACTCAAGCCATGATACTCAAGCCTGGGAAATGAGAGAAAATGGGTATGTTAATTTTTCTGCGACACTCCCAAATCCCGTTTCGAAACACTGGCACTTCCTCATTTCTGCGAAATTGTTACCGAGAATGAAGATCGAAAAGTTTCTAAAGAAAGTGCTATTCTGAATTACTGCATCCAAATGAGACTGTCGATCGATATTAGATCAATAATTGTGAAGTCGGTTTTCGGCCTGATCGTTCATGGATCAACTTATGGGCTTGGACACCCTTTTCTTAATTTGAAGTCAGTTCCAAGTATCCTATGAAAATTGGGAAAAGGTACTTCTACCTTGGAAGCCTTTGGACCCAAATGAGAGATTCCAGCTTTCGAAGATGAAAATGACATGACTATTATGGTAGATCAAGCGTCTCATAATTCACAACTGATTCAACCCTTAGTTTTCGACAAGACTCTGGTGATCCTGCGCAGAATCAAGAAATTGGATAAGAAGGTATAAAATGTCATGAATGCAATTAATAATATCTCTGATTTCTTCGATCATTTAGACTGGAGGATGAAAGAACATTTCTCTCACTCTGGACATTTAGAAGATAGTTTGATTCGACTGATGAGGAGGATGAAATTAATAGATGAGGATTCTACTAAAGAATTTCCATACCGACCTTTCTACAACCTCTTCGTTTATGTGCAATCAATGGGTGATCTCAGAGGAGAATCTACTAATGAATCTGAGGAATAGTAGATTTATACTACTACCTGTCTGTCTATGTATGTAATTTGATTTGAACTTTACATTTGCTTTGTTTTAGAATTATGCTTTTAGATCTCTGTATAGTTGAAACTAAGCATAGGATGTTTTGTTTTTAGCGTTTTGAGTGTTGTGGCTTGGATTGCGTCGCTGAATTAATGTATTGAGATTGAGAAAATACCAAGCTTAGGTATGTTATGTAACGTAAATTGTAACTCTTGGAACTTATATATAAATGTGATGTTTTGTGTTGTGAAAGTTTATTTGTGATAAGTACATCATTTATTCACTTAAAATTATGTCTATAATGATTGAACGAGTGTCGTTTATGCTTGAAATTGATCAAAATCACAGAAATTCAGAAATTGAACCAAATCAATAAAGCCCGCCGACGACACCCTCGACGCCATCGATGACGGAATTTTCCCGAGACTAGGGATATAATTTCAATAAACCCCGTCGACGACACTGAATACCCCGCCGATGGCGAGATCTAAGAAAAAACACCTTTAACCATAATTTTGACTACTTAACTGCCGGTCAACTGTCGCTATTCATCATCCTCTTCCTCTGAAAAATGTAATTTTTGACCTAGGGCTTGAGAGATCTTGAATTGGGAGGCGATTTCAAGGCATTTAGACACCGGATTTGATCATCTCTAGGTAAGAGCTTCAATTCAAACTAAAAATATTTGATTTTCACCATGGATTTCTACCAAATTGAGGAGATTCAAAAAATTTGAGAAAGTGAAGAAAATATCGAGAAGAAATTCATGGAAATATCGGAAAGAAATTCATGGAAACTAGTGTTAAACTCTTAGAATTACTTTTGGAAGCCATTATTTGCGTATTTTAGAATTATTCTATATGTGTGATTAGATTGAAACGGAATTGAAATGGCTCCACGACAGAAGAGACGACTTGAGTTCGACGAGTCTCGCTTCGTTAATGCGAAGGCTCAATCAAGGTTTACTTCAGTGTTCACTTCAGTGTACGAAGGAAAGAAATGCATACAAGATCAAGTTTTTGAGAGTCCGGGAGGAGTAATTGAATGAGTTATTACCAAGCAAACGTGTGAAAATTTTTGTTACACCACTAATAAGGCCACTGTAAATACTGTGAAAGAATTCTATGCCAACGTATTCTATTCTG
>NW_018231675.1:3542-5621 GCF_001263595.1 Phalaenopsis equestris | reverse complement strand
TTCACTTAAAATTATGTCTATAATGATTGAACAGACATTGTTGAGGCTTGAATATGATCAAAATCGCAAAAATCCAGAAATTGAACCAAATTAAAAGAGCCCGCTAATAGCGCCCTCGATAGCGCCCTCGTCGCCGCCGCCGGTGGCCTTTTCCTGAGACTAGGGATATAATTTCAATAGAGCTCGCCGAAGGCGCCGAATACCCCACCGACGGCGAGATCACAAAAAAACACCTTTAATTGCAATTTTGACTAGTTAAACGCCACTATTCATCATCCCCTCCTCTGAAAAATGCAATTTTTGACATAGGGCTTGAGAGATCTTGGATTGGGAGGAAATTTCAAGGCATTTAGACACCAAATTTGATCATCTCTTTGTAAGAGCTTCACTCCAAACTAGTAATATTTGATTTTCACCATGGATTTCTTCCACATTGAGGAGATCCAAGAAATTTGAGAATGTGAAGAAAATATTGGGAAGAAATTCATGGAACTTAGTGTTGAACTCTTAGAATTACTCTTGGAAGCCAATATTTGCATATTTGATGTATATTTTGGAATTTTTCTATAATTATGATTAGATTGAAAGGAATCCATGACAAAAGAGATGACTTGAGTTCGACAAGTCTTGCTTCTTCAATACGAAGGCTCAATCAAGATTTACTTCAGTATTTGAAGGAAAGAAATGCATACAAGATCTAGTTTTTGAGAGTCCGGGAGGATAAATTGAATGAGTTATTACCGAGCGGAGGTGAGAAAACTTCTGTTACACTACCAATAAGGCCTCTACAAAAATTGTGAATGAATTCTATGCCAACATATTCTATTCTGAAGACAGAATCGTTCAAGTGTGGTTATTTCTTATTGAGTTTAATGAAGCCTGCATTAACTCCTTTTACAAAGTCCCAGACTCCTATAGCTGCCATTATGATTCCTTCAATATTATGGAAGGCCCTCTGAATGAAGTGCTCAACTTTCTCACTTATGGGAAAAGAACATGGAAGTTTAAGAAACGAAAACGGGTAAATTTTTCTGCTTCCATGCTGAATGCCACCTCTAAGGCGTGGCAATATTTTATTTCCTCTACTCTGTTACTGACTTATCACCATAGTGAGGTAACTAGAGATAGAGCTATTCTGAATTTCTATATTGAGAATAACAGAAATATAAATGTGGGGAATATTATTTTTAAGAATATATTGACTACGGTTAGGAGTGAAACAGGTGGTCTAAGACTTCCTAGTCTTATTTATGCACCTTGCAAACTTTTTGGAGAAGCTGGAGGAGATGAGGAATGGATTTACCCTATGAAACACATTAGTAAAGCTAATTTGAAAACTTATGAATCCCATGAGAAATTGAGAACTGAAAGTAGGAGTCAAGAACCTTCTACTAGTAGAGATGTCCCCTCTACAAGTTATGACCTTCCACCTTCTAGTTCCCATACTCTGGCTAATTTGATGAATGAGTTGACCTTGCAGCGAAAGAGTATAGAATTAATAAATGAAAGGATTGGAGGATTAGAACGTTGACATGATTATGATAGTGAGTACCTTCAGAGGCCTTCAAATTTTGAGGTTGCTTATTATGAAGCTCTGGCCCGACACTACCGAGGTGAGCCAGATGTTACTTTTCCTGAGTGCCCTCGTTATACTCAGTATTAGCCCAATCCACCTGCTGATCAAGGAAACAAAGACATAGTTTGGGATTTTGATATCTGATAATAATTGATGTACTAGTACTTGTATTTTTTTTTTGTGATCTTTTGTAATAGAAATGGATGTTTTTTTTTCTTTTTTATGGTTATGTTGTACTTGGATAATTTTTAATATTTGTTATAAAGTTAGTGTGGTAGTTAAATTTGTATGTATAGTATAATAGATGTCGTTAGTACTTTGTGAACTGTAATGTAATGTGATTATTATTTTTGCTTTTTTAATTGTAATTATTTTGTTTAGTATTGTGGTTGTGTTAGGGAATATTGTGCTTGTTTAATGTTTTAGTTTTGTACTTATTTCAAAATTTCATTACCCAAAAATTTCTCTAATGATTTATATGTGTAGAAAGCTCCTAATATTAC
>NW_018231675.1:0-770 GCF_001263595.1 Phalaenopsis equestris | reverse complement strand
AAGAAAAGTACTTAATATGAAAATATCTTTCATCTTATCATGAATCAGTAAAAAAACATAGGAATTCTATTGGGGAAGTATGCAAATTTTGTTGTGTGAAATAGGAGCAATAATATTCTTTAACCTTACTAAAGGTGCTATAAAAGACATTGGCTGATTTGAAGTTTGAATAGTTCTAAAGACCGGCTAGGGACGGAAGATACATTCTCTCACTCTAGAGTTCCATCAATTCCCTCCACTTGGGGGCTAACATTCTCGTATCAAAACCTAAAATAATAAACCAAGTTGGGGCCTTTAACCTGTCACTTTAAAGTCCTCGAACTCTACATAGTGTTATGATAGAAGTTTATCTGATCATACATCATCTCATATTCACTTTCTTTATATCTTTTAAAGATATCTCGTACTGAGGTTTCTTCTATTTTGTCATCATTATTTCATCTTTAGAACTATCTTCATCACCAATATTGATGGTTGGCCTAGTCCGTTCAACAATTAAGTTGGTTCTTCCTCGTCCATGTCCTCGACCTCGACCTCGGGTGCGCGAAATAAAAGGACCTCCACCAATTTGTTGCAAAAGAGTGGTGGAAGATCACTGAAGCGGAGTTGAATGGCCTCCCCTTTGTGATTTTTTTAAATTTTTATTTTTGTTTATGACAATTTTGCTAGAGAAGACAGTTTTCTTCAGAGGCGCATAGTAGGCAACGTCTTTATGAGTACCAACTTCTTGAATTAAGAATGGTTGTACATCTCCCTCGATGCAATATTCT
>NW_018231674.1:61854-62862 GCF_001263595.1 Phalaenopsis equestris | reverse complement strand
TTGGTGAAGGGTGGAAATTGTTTTGAGTTCAATTGGGGGTCAATTTGGCTTGTAAGTCAAGGTGATCGACTGATGTAAATTCCTCAAGTAGTAAAATCCTCTACAACTCCGTGGATGTAGGCAATTTGCCGAACCACCTAAATCTGTGTATTCCGATGTGTTGTTCTTTTTCGGTGTGAATTTTCTCATTCTATTTTTTGCTTTGTTAATTGTTCTCCTATTTGATTTATATATATACCACACCAACTGGTATGTTTCGTAACATCTTCACCTTTAGGGCTAAGGTCTGGACATCTCCAAGTGACTAATAGGCTGTAGTTGTTCCACATTGCTGATAATGGGCTTCAGTCCTCCTAGATAAACAATCTATGGTGTGTTTCTCTAGCTCGAGTAAATCACACTTCATTTGCAACTGGTCAAACTGTGCCGCGAACTCTTTTATTGATAGATCTCTTTGCTGCAGGTGTTGGAGTCTCAGAAATATATTCTGGTGGTAGTGAGTAGGTAGGTATTTTCTCTGCATGACCTTCCGCTTCTTCTCTCACTTTGTAAACTTATCATTGTTTTCTTTTTTCCTCTGCCATTGCAAGTTTTCCCATTGCAAGGAGACAAATTTTCTCAATTTGATAGCTGCAAGTTTTATCCTTTTATTTTCTAGCAGCTTTTTGTACTAAAAGATGCTCTCAACTGATTGTAGGTTTTCTGGGAATTTTTGGAATTTTTGGGATTTTGGGTTATGGAGGGGTATTTAAAGAGGGGTATTTTGGTAATTAGGAGGTGCCTTAGGGGTCAAAAGGCCAAGATGGGTATTTTGGTAGAGTTGAGGCACCAATCATCACCAATAAGCAATGGACCAAAGGAATCCCCATTTTGGGTCCTCTACATAGTGGTCTTAGCTAAACCATAGCCCTAAGGCTAGTAGATTTAGGGGACCATCTACATGAGTTTCCCAAAAGATCAAGGGATCTAGGTTAGAAATTTGAGCTCAGGGTTGTGAGTGAATGTGGG
>NW_018231674.1:61273-61700 GCF_001263595.1 Phalaenopsis equestris | reverse complement strand
AGAGGGTAGAATTTCTAATGGTGAGGGTTCTAAGTCTAGTTTTCTAGGAATAGTCAAAAGGAAAAGTCCTATGGCTAGACCCTAGGCTATTAAAGAGGAGGAACTAAACCTCAACCAAAATTGAGGTCAACAAGAGTGTAGTGCAATTATTCAGAAAAAGCTTCCTGAAAAATTAAAAGATTCTGGCAGTTTCACTATACTATGTGCTATTGGTGAAAAATTTTATGGAAGAGCTTTATGTGATTTGGGAGCCAACATTAATCTTATGCCTCTATCAATTTTCAAAAGATTAAGATTAGGAGAAGTGTCACCTACTTCTGTAACTCTATAGTTAGCAGATTGTTCAGTTACATATCCTAAGGGAGTTATAGAAGATGTGTTAGTAAAAGTTGATAAATTTATCTTTCCTGTGGATTTTTATCTTTCC
>NW_018231674.1:60583-61110 GCF_001263595.1 Phalaenopsis equestris | reverse complement strand
AAATCTATGAAATACCCTGCTATTGAAAGAGATAATGAATATTTTCGCATGGAAATTAGTGAACATCTATTCAAAGAACATTTTAAAGAAAATTTTGAAGAGAAAGAACAATTTGAAGAGAGTGATGAAATTATTCGGAACGAATTAGAGAATGAAGAATTAAATTATGTTCAGGAAAGATTTGAGATGTTGGATATTACGGAAAATGCTGATAAAAATCTATTTCCATCAATTATAAAACCACCTGAACTTGAGTTGAAAATATTACCTAGCCACTTGAAGTATGTGTTTTTAGGAGACTCATCTACATTACCAGTTATTATATCTTCAGAATTAAATGATTTGCAAGAGCAAAGACTGTTAGATACATTGCGAATATATAAGAAAGCTTTTGGTTTGACCTTAGCTGATATTAAGGGAACCAGTCCTTCAATCTGTATGCACAGAATTATATTAGATGAACAATATAAACCAAGAGTTGATCCACAAAGAAGATTAAATCCGATGATGAAAGAAGTAGTTAAGAA
>NW_018231674.1:60145-60404 GCF_001263595.1 Phalaenopsis equestris | reverse complement strand
GCATTGATTATAGAAAATTAAACACTGTGAAAGATCACTTCCCTTTACCCTTACCCTTTTTAGACCAAGTAGTAGATAGACTTGCTGGGCACAAATATTTTTATTTTTTAGATGGATACACCAGTTACAATCAAATTCTTATTGCTCCCGAGGATCAAGAAAAGGCAAAATTTAGTAGTCCTTTTGGAACTTTTGCTTTTTGAAGAATGCCTTTTGGATTATGTAATGCACCTGCAACATTCCAGAGATGTATGATGTC
>NW_018231674.1:58883-59663 GCF_001263595.1 Phalaenopsis equestris | reverse complement strand
GATCACTCTGCTATTAAATATCTAATGCAAAAGAAGGATACCAAACCAAGGTTGATTAGATGGATACTTTTGATGCAAGAATTTAATTTTGTGGTTATTGATAGAAAGGGAACTGATGATCAAATTGCTGATCATTTGTCAAGATTAGAAAATCATGAATTATCTGACATCGACAATGAAATTACAGATAGTTTCCCTAATGAACCACTTTATAATATTAATGAGTGGAAAATACCATGGTATGCTGATATTGTTAACTATAATGTAAGTGATATTTTGCGACCTATGCTGACATTGCAACAACAAAGAAAATTCATTCATGATACGAAAGCATATTTTTGGGACGAGCCTTATTTATATAAACAATGTAAGGATCTTATTTTGAGGAGATGTGTCTCTTATGAAGAAACTGAGCTAATCATTCAGAAATGTCATGATTCTGAATTTGGAGGACATTTTGGCATTGATAAAACTCCTAATAAAATCTTACAAGCTGGATTCTATTGGCCTACTCTCATTAGAGATGTTTACAGATACATAAGAACTTGTGATCGTGCCAACGAGTAGGCAATATATCTAAAAGAAATTCAATGCCTCTAAATTTCATGTTAGAAGTGGTATCTTTGATGTTTGGGGATTAGATATAATGGGACCATTTATTCCTTCATCGGGGAACTTATAAATATTAGTTGCGGTAGATTACGTTTCAAAGTGGATTGAAGCACAAGATTTACCTCGTTGTGATGCTAAAAGTGTTTCAAGATTTTTAATGAAAATTAT
>NW_018231674.1:57109-58792 GCF_001263595.1 Phalaenopsis equestris | reverse complement strand
GACTAAAAATAGATTTAAAGTAAATGGACACAGATTAAAACCATATTATGAGGGTAAAAGACCAAATTTTAAAGAGGTTTTAATGATCAGTCAACCTGAATGACACCTGAATAGGTCGGGCTTATGATGTTAAACCAAGCGCTTTATGGGAGGCAACCCATATTTATCTTTACTTTTATCGCGATTATAGTAGTTTTTATTTGAAATTATCGTTATTATGTGGCAATATTAAGCTCTATTACTCTTATTTACCCTTGAAATATCTTAAAAATTAGATCCATAAAGAAAAATTGAAATGCATTCGGACCAGAGCGAAACTGTAAAAATTTTGCCTTGGGCGCCGACGGCGCCCTCGACGCAACTGACGGTGGGTTTTTCCCGAGAGTCCAGACAAAATTAATACAGACAGAAGCCCGCCGACGGCGCCATCGACCCCGCCAACGGCGAGACAGGAAAATTGGCGGTTACTTGGGTTCAAATGACGTTTTTGGCATTTTTTGGGCGGGAATTGTCTTTTTAAACTTAAAAATTCGATTCCTAGTTCATATTTTCCCTAAAAAAATGAAGTGAAACTCCACTAATTTCATTCCTATGGCGTCCAATTCCCCTGATAATCCCAGAATGCGAGTTTTTAATCAGCGAAAGTTTATTAGTCCGGAAGCGCAGTGAATCTTCAACAAGTTACTGACGAAGAAAAGATTGATCAAGGAACGAGGATTCATAAATTGTGTATTGAATAATCCCAATATGGATATTGAAGAAACTATAGTGCGACAAAGATGGGAAGTGTTGTGCTACACTACCGCCGCCGTGGTGGTTCCAGTGGTGAAAGAATCTTATCCAAATTTACATGGATTCAACCAGGGAGTTGTTTATGTGCGAGGAAGATGGATCACTTTCAGTCCTACACAGATCAATGAATTATACATGAAAGAGAATGTTCCTGTCTTCCACTATTTCAATTTTGTCCCAACGAGAAACCATATGATGAGATTTACCAATATTTAACGGATGAAACTGACGACTCAGAAATAAGAGAAAACGGGTATGTTAGTTTTTTCTGCAACACTCCTAAATCCCATTTTGAAACATTGGCACTTTTTCATTTCTACGAAACTATTACCGACGATTAAGATTGGTAAAGTTTCTAAGGAAAGTGTCATTTTGACTTACTGCATTCAAAGAGGACTGCCGATCGACATTGGATCCATAATTGTGAAGTCAGTTTTGGGCCTAATTGTTCATGGATCAACTTATGGGCTTGGACACCCCTCCATAATTTTCTCACTTTGCAGTCAGTTCCAAGTGTCCTACAAAAATTGGGAAAAGGTACTGCTACCTTGGAAGCCCTTGGATCCAAATGAGAGATTCCCAGTTTTTTAAGATGAAAATTACATGGCCATTATAGTAGATCAATCATCTCAGAATTCACTGCCAGTTCAACCCTTAGTCCCTAATAAGTCTCTGGTGATCCTGCGCCGAATCATGAAATTGGAAAAAGAGGTAAAAATGTCATGAATGCGATTAATAATATCTCTGATTTCTTCGATCATCTGGACTAGAGAATAAAAGAATATTTTGATCATTCTGGACATTTAGAAGATAGCTTAATACGACTGATGAGGAGGATGAAGTTAATAGAAGAGGATTCCACTGAAGAATTTCCATTCTGACCCTTCTACA
>NW_018231674.1:54041-56690 GCF_001263595.1 Phalaenopsis equestris | reverse complement strand
CCCTTGGAATTTATATATAAATGTGATGTTTTGTGTTGTGAAAGTTTATATGTGCTAAGTACATCATTTAGTCACTTAAAATTATGTCTATAATGATTAAAAAGATGTCTTTAAGGCTTGAAATTGATTGAAATCGCAAAAATCCAGAATTTGGACAAAATCAATAGAGCCCGCCGACAGGGCCCTCGACGCCGCCGACGATGAGATTTTCCCGAGACTTAAGATTTTAATTCCAATAAAGCGCGCCGACGGCGCCATCAACCCCACCGACGACGAGCTTACAAAAAACACCTTTAACTGCAATTTTGACCAGCCAACCACCACTATTCATCATCCCATTCCTCCTAAAATATCATTTTTCAAACTAGGGCTTGAAAGATCTTAGATTGGGAGGCAATTTCAAGGCTTTTTGACACCGGATTATCATCTCTAGGTAAGATCTTCACTCCAAGCTAAAAATATTTGATTTTCACCATGGATTCCTTTCACATTGAGGAGATCCAAAAAATTTGAGAATGTGAAGAAAATTTGGGAAGAAATTCATGGATCTTAATGTTGAACTCTTAGAATTACTATTGGAAGCCATGATTTGTATATTTGAAGTAATCTTTGAAATTTTTATATAATTTGATTAGATTGAAATGGCTCCACGTCAAAAGAGAAGAGTTGAATTTGACGAGTCTCACTTCGTTAATGTGATGGCTCAAACTCGATTTACTTCAATACTTAAAGGAAAAAAGTGTATAGAAGATCGAGTTTTTGAAAGTCCGGGAGGAGAAATTGAATAGGTTATTACCGAGCGAAGGTGGGAAAACTTTTGTTGTTACACCACCAATAAAGCTAATGCAAATGTTGTGAAGGAGTTCTATGCCAATGTGATTTATTCTGATGACGGAATCGTTCAAGTGCGTGGATTTCCTGTTGAGTTTACTACCACTCGCATCAACACTTTTTATGAAATCTCAGACTCTTATAGGTACCAATATGAATCCTTTAGTACTATGGAAGACCCCCTTAATGATGTGATCAACTTTCTTAGTGATGGGAAAGGAACATGGAAGATAAAGCAGCGAGAACGGGTAAATTTTTCTGCTTCCATGTTGAATGCCACCTCTGAATGCCACCTCTAAGGCACCTCTAAAGCATGGCACTATTTCATTTCCTCTACCCTGTTACCGACCTATCACCATAGCAAGGTAACTAGAGATAGAGCTATTCTGAATTCCTCTATTTAGAATAATATAACTATAAATGTGGGGAGACTAATTCTTAAGAATATATTGACTACGGCGAGGAGTGAGACTAGTGGAGGTCTAGGACATCCTGGACTTATTTATACAATTTACAAAATTTTTGGAGTAGAGATTGGAGATGAAGAATGGGTTTACCCTATGAAACCCATTAGTAAGGCTAATTTGAAGACTTATGAATCCCATGAGAAATGGAGAACTGGGAGTAGAAGTCAAGAACCTTCTACTAGTAGAGATGTTCCCTCTACAAGTTATGATCTTCCACCTTCTAGTTCCCCTACCCTCTCTGATTTGATGAATGAGTTGAACTTGCAGCGGAAGATCATAGAATTGATAAATGAAAGGATTGGAGGTTTAGAACGTTGACACAATTACGATAGTGAGTACCTTCAGAGGCATTCAAACTTTGAGATAGCTCATTATGAAGCTCAAGCCCGACACTACAGAGGTGAGCCTGATGTTACTTTCCCTGAGTACCCCCGGTATACTCAGTATCATCCCGATCCACCTGCTGATCAAGGCGATGAAGATATAGCTTGAGATTTTGATATTGAATGAAATTGATGTACTTATATTTGTACTTTTATTTCTGTAATCTTTTTTGTAATATAAATGGATGTTTAAGTATTTGGACCTTCATTTTTATTATTTTCTGTACTTGGATAATTTTAATTTTTGTTATAAAGTTAGTGTTATAGTTAAATGTGCATGTGTAGTTTAATAAATGTTGAGTAGTATTGTGGATTGTAATATAATGTGATTTTTATTTTTGAATTTTAATTATTTTGTTTAGTATTATGGTTGTGTTAGGAAATATTGTTCTTGTTTAATATTTTATTTTTATACTTATTTCAAAATTTCATTACCCAGAAATTCCTCTAATGATTTATATGTGTAGAAAGCTCCTAATATTACAGACCAGATAAAGTAGAAATGTTGAGAAGGCCTGCAAAAATTTCAAAATGATGAAAATGCCTACAATACTGAGGTATGATTTATATTTATAGTTTTTCTTTCCACCTGTATTATTTCATATTTTAAAATTTAATTTTGGGGAAGGAAGAAAAAGATTAATTGTTAGATGTCCTCTATTTAATATTTTCAAAAATTATTTATATGATTTTATGTATTTAATTTAATTCAGGTAACTACATTTTTGTAGCTATTTAATTATTATGGTAGATTTAAAGAAATATTTTTGCAATGAAAACTAATTTTGTAACTTAAGATATTTAGTATAAGAGAATAAGATTATAATTAACTATTTAAAGTAAAGGAAATTATATTTTGAAGTATTAAGAATCTAGAAATTTGAGAAGAAAAGATTGGAGCTCAATGATGTATTAACTATGAAATATTTATAAGGTAAAGGGATGTTTTGAGTTTCAAATTTAGGGAA
>NW_018231674.1:53643-54021 GCF_001263595.1 Phalaenopsis equestris | reverse complement strand
GGAAAGAAAAGTGAAGTTCAAAATCATTAAAGACTATCTAGATATATAATCCTCAGTTGAAAAAAAGGAAAAAGAAAGCATTGAAAACAATCCCTGAAATGAAAAAAATATATATAGGATTGAAAGCAATCCAAATGAAAAAGAGAGAAGAAAGAAAAAAAAATTATAGAAGTGAGGAGAAGCTTGAGGATATGCTTAATCAAAAATTGGCTTCACTGGACCAACCTAAAGGGAAAACTTAAATACATTCCTGAACTTATATTTATGGAATACAGCTTTTACTAGTAGAGTTCTCATGAAATTCTTATCTTTTAGATATTCTAAGTGACTTAATATTACAACATATAGTCATTCTTGAAATAAATAGAAGACTAGAAC
>NW_018231674.1:49522-53496 GCF_001263595.1 Phalaenopsis equestris | reverse complement strand
TCGGCGGTTATGCCTACTCAAGCTTTGGATAAGGCCAAATTTTGAAGGGATGCTTAGGCAAATCTTGGGAAAGCTCATCCACAACTTTAAAACACTATTTTGGCCAAAATTGAGGAGAAGAAGAAGAGGCTGGAAGAGGGGAGACTCAAAATTGAAGTGTGAAACAAGTTTAGAGAGCCTAATTTGTGAGGAATTCTTCGAGAAATTGTAAGAGTGGAGGGAAAGTGAGAGATTTCTTTCTCCTTGCTACTTTGAAGATTTCGGAGGGAAAGTGAGAGATTTCTTTCTCCTTGCTACTTTGAAGAGGAATTTTGTGTGCTATAAATAAAGGAAGAGATTCAAGGAGCCCCTTTTCAGATGAAATTCTAGGGATAAGTTATTTACTTGTTGTAGTTTGTATGCTAAGCCTAAGGTCGGTTCTCCAAGAGGTGCCTCCAAACACTTTTCAAAAATCATCCAAATACATCGAACCTTCTATAAACAGGGTTTGAACTGCCTTTGGTGCCGTTGGCGCTACTCTGGCGTCATCAGCGCTGAGTAAAAATCCTCCAGCTTTTGGTTGTTCTGCGTCGTCGATGCTGACCTTGGCACTGCCGGCATTGAGTATTTCATCAAAACGTCATTTTGACTCCAAATTTCATCCTTTTTGCTTTAAGCTGTAAAAATCAACAAACTACAAGAAAAAAATTAAAATACCTTCCATTAAAGTGCAATATCACCAAAAAAATATATAAAATATGGGTCTAAAAATGCATAAATTTTCAGTGTATCAAAATCCCCAAACTTACATGTTGCTTATCCTCAAGTAACTTCTCTACTACTTAAAAGTATAACTTATGGTAAAGAATGTAACTTTTAGACTTCAATAGTTTAGTTCTCTAAATATAATAGTTTAACTTAAGAAAAATTTAAAACATCTCTAGTTAATACTAAAGGTGTAATGAAATTCAGTAATTAAGTCTAAGTTTTCTGATCCTCTATTCTTTTCAAGAAAAATTGCAATTTGTTATATTAAAGTCGCTTAGGAAATTCATATGAAAAAAAACTTCATAAAACTTTATTAAAAATTAAGTTAATATTCAAATCAAAATTTTAGAAAAATGTGTCCAAGTCTTTTTCCTAATTTGATTCAAGTGAAGCCAATTTTAAATTAGGCATCTCCTCAAGCTTCTCCCCACATCTTTTTTTTTTCTTTTCTTTTTTTTTTTCTTTTCATTTTCTTTTCTATATGTGAGGATTATTATATCTGGATAGCCTATAAGGATTTTGAACTTCACTATCCTCTTCTTAAAATTAAAAAACTTTTTACATTTCTTCTCTTAAAAAATTTATATTAACTTAAAGATTTTTAAATGTTTAATTATTTTCTTTTTACATGAATCTTTTAAGATTTTTAATACTTCAAAAATACAAATTTCTTTACTTAAAATAGAAAAACATAGTCTTATTCTCTTTTACCAAATATCTTATCCCCTAGAATTAACCTTTATTATCGAAAATTTTTACTTAAGTTTACTATATATTTAGAAACATAAATATAGTTATCTCAAGTTAACCCATAATACCAAAGGTCATGTTAAATTTAAAATTTTGAAAATATAGTCTTATTCTCTTTTACCAAAGCTCTTTCTCTTTCCTAAAAATCATTTTTCTTCTCCCCCCAAACTAAAATTTTTAAAAGATTTTTACATGAAGAACTTTAAAAATGAAGGGTGAAAGAAAATATTAAATACATAAAAATAAATTATACATGTTGGAGATTCTGATTTTTGAAGATTCTGATTTTTGTGTTGGAGATTCTGATTTTTGAACATAAATTTTGAAATATTGTAGGTGCTAATATGAAAACTACAAGGCTAAAAACATTAAATTGCACATAATGCATATGAACTTTGCTGAGAAAGAGCTAATCAAAATACATAACAAAGTGCTGAAAATAACAACAAAATTAAACTAAACTCTAAAAATGAAAATAGTTTTCCACATTATAGTTTCACATTACATAACAAACAAAGTCTTCAACAACATCACAACATAAATAAATCAATCACACAGTACAAACACAAACAGACAAACAAAATGATCACCAATCATTATCTTCTTCATCATCGACATCTAACTTCTGCTGTTGATATGGAGTATAAGTAGGGTGAATAGAGAACTAAAGCATCATCATAAGTAGCATCATACTCAAATTTCTGGCAAATCAGATCATCAGTGTGAGCATTTTTGGCTTCCATATTCTGCATCCTATGATCCATCCTCAAAATATCTCCCTGCTAAATCATCATCTGATCCAATAACTCCTTGTTACTAGGATCACTAAAACACTTGAAGTAGGCTCACTAAAAGTAGGGGTTTCAGAAGTAGAAGGAATATCCTTGGCCTGTCTTCCAGATCTCCAATCAACATAGAACTCATAAGTCTTGATGTTGGCAAGCCCAATCGGTCTCTGAGGCTCAATCCTCTCCTCATCATGTCTGAAATCAACTCCTTCATGCTCACAAAGTGTGTAATTGAGAGTAGGGTGCGACAATCCCCCAGTGGTCTCTCCAGAGCAATAGATCGAGTGTTCATATAAATGATAGAGCCTACATTTATATCCATCACTTGCTGAATACAGTAGTTCATGATGGCTCTATACTTGGACACTTCACTATGATGATTCGTTGGAATCATCCTCCTAGAAATAAAATAGTGTCAGGCTTTAGATACTACATTTGACATAGAAAGGGGGAAGTTAACTTTAACTCCATTTTTTATTTTCCAAGCCCCCTTTTCACTTGTTAGAAAAGAAATAACTTCACCTAAAGCCTGATCTGTAGTAGAAAAAGTATGGTACTGACATCTATACTCTTCTTCTAACTGATAAAACTCATTAATTTTTCTTGGAGTAAACTCCACCCTTTTCCTCGAACAAAAACAAAATCATTAGAAGCATTAGGAAAGTTGGCATAAAATTCCACCCAACTACCGCATCGGCAGTAAAATAACAGAAGTTTTCCCACTGCCAAGAGATAATTAATCATTCAACTTTTCCTTCCGGATTTTTAAAACCTCGGTCTTGAATCACTTTTTTATTTTCTTGAAAATTATGAAATCGAGCACTTTCTCTAAAGCTAATAAACCTTTGCTCATCATATATTATATTCCTTTTGCTCGATCTAGGTGTCATAGCCAATCTAGGTGCCATAGGAAATCTAGAAAAAATTGATAAAAATTCTGAATAAATCACAAAATTCCAAAAATAAAAAATGTAAACCACTTTAAACTCAAATCCACTAAGTAAGAGTTTTTCTCCAAAGCATTTTCTCAAAATCTCCCAAAAAATTTCAAAATTTTGGATCTAGTCAATGTGAGAAAAATCTTTGGTGAAAATAAAATTTTTTTTACTTTAAAGTTTAGATCTTACATAGAGAAGATAAAATTTAAAGTTCCTTTGCCTCTAAATTGCCTCAAATCTGCCCAAAATCAAGCCCTCGTTGTAAAACCGAAGGTTGAAGGTAACTTAAGGACCGAAATTTACTATTTTGATTTTTAAAATTTTCAATTTCCTTTCAATTTTCTCCAAGATTTTTTTTAGTATTTTTAAACACAAATTTTATCTAAATTCATAAATACACATTTCACAAATAATCATTTTCACAAACAACAACAAACTAACTTTTATATATGAAAATACACTTGTCAGCACTATTTTGGTTAAGCAGTTGCCCGTAAGAAGCTGTCGGTCACCGGAATCAAAATCCCGTCGCCCGCTTCGGAAAGACATTTTAATGTTTAGGAAAATATGAAATCAAACTGACCTCATATTTTTTCATAGTTTAAATGAAAGAGCATTATACCTCAAACCCTGTATCTATCCCGAAGTATAAACACAAAAGTTGAGGATGAGGCTCGATCAAATAAGCTAAGAAATGTATAACGTCCATTTGGTTTGCAAAAACATTTTATTTGCCGATAATTTCCTCTAT
>NW_018231674.1:39943-49510 GCF_001263595.1 Phalaenopsis equestris | reverse complement strand
TTAATATATAGGATTAAATAGGGTTTATATTAATCTAGGTTCAGAAAAGCTTCCTATAAGGGGAAGCCTCTATAGTTAATTACACCTTAAATGACCAAAGTCACCTAAGAAAACTCTCGATAAAAATTAAGAAATATTATCTTCAAGGATTTCAAAAGGATAGTACTATTCAACGAGATCAGACAGAGAGATGTGTAATGAGATTGGCTCAAGTTTGTAGCATTTTGTTTTTGGAATCCAAAGGAGGAAGAACTAGGGGATGTCATGGATCCGGAGGAGAACCTCAGTGACTTTCCAAGCTATCCTATTATTTGGCTTCAATTTTGAGGAAAAATTTATTTGAGTGTTTCATCCTGCCAATTTTATTAGTTTAGGGCTTACATTTAGAGAAAGAAGCAAGTTCATGCTTCCCTCTCACCCTCTTACATTTAAACTTATTATGTTGCTTAATAAACCATCCTATAAATACCTTTAATGCTCAATGAATAATGATATTTCAATTATCCCTAAGTGTAGGGTAATTATTATTTGTGATTTAATTTGTAAATTATGTGGGTGAAGACCCTTAAAAGGGGCAAGTTAATGTTATCAAAGAACTCAACCAACTTTTTAATTTGGGCTTGTAGTGTTTTAAAGAAGTTCAATTTTAATTATGCTCACTTTTCCAATCCTCATTTAATCATATTTGATTTAGCCTAGGTCACTACTAAGCTCTTAAGGTTTTGGTGGATGTGTTTGTATATATTTTGGAAGTGATAGAATTTTAAGTGATGATGATTCATTTTTGAAAGTCATTTTTGAAAGTCATTTGAATCATTTGAATATCAAATAGGGGTATTAGATTAGTGAGTTATTAACACCCAAAGCTATACCCCTAAGTCTAGGATCATTTATTTGAATAGAATTCCAAATTTTAATAATTTAAGGAAATTACAAATTTATCCTTTAATTAATAAAGGTGAGATTGGTTTCTACCAATTAATCCCCTTATACTTCAATCATCCAAATATGTTAATCAGGATCAAAGGTTACCCATTTCCCTTTCTGGAATTAAGCCTAAATGTTAATTAAGGCTAAATTTCCAAAATTACAAGTTTACCCCTAAGGCTCTATTACTTCATAATTTATCAAATTTAATCCAAATAACTTTGGAATTTTCATCTCACATCACTCATGGGTCAATTTAGACATCAGAGGAGAAAATGTGATTTTTCAAAATTTAATTTAACTTACATATTTATTTTAATGCAAAAATAGGATTTTTGAAAGAAAATTCCATAACTTGACCAAGAAAAAGCCTAATCTCTTGAAATTTTTACTGGAGATAGAATTAAACTAGAGAATCACTGGGACAAAATTTTATGATTTATTGAATAATATTTGAATTTTAAATATTATTTTAATTTCAAGAGTTATTTTTAATTATAAAATATATTAAATGTGAAAAATTAAGTTTTATATTTTTATTAAATCTCTCTAATTTCAAGAGACATAGAGAAACAAATTTCACATTTTTCTAAATTTCTTTGAATTTTTAGAATCATTTTAGTGAAAATCCATTTTTAGCCTTTAAAAATTATTTTAAGCTTCAAAATTCAATATCTTCACTTAGAAAATTAGGAAATAATTTAGAACATTTTCATGAATTTTATTATTTTTGTGATTTTTATCATTTTTTATTATTTAAATATTAAAAATAGGCTTAAAAATGATATTTTTATTTTAATTTTAAATTTAATTTTAAAAAAATTCTCTGATCATAGAAAACTCCAAAAATCAATTTTTATAATTTTTTTATTTATATTTTAATTATTAAAAAACATTTTTAAACAAAAAATGTCATTTATCTTGAAAAATCAATTTGAGTTATTAAATGAGCTCAAAATGTTTTAAAATTTTTATGGGGAGTTCTCTGAACTTTGAGTCTTAGTGGAGATTAAAAATTAATTCATTTAGATGTTTGTGTTACCCAAAATTAATTTTCTTTGTGTTTTATGGTTGGTAAAAATTAGGCGCATTCTTAATGACTTAACCCATGAAATATTTTCCAAAGGGTTCTCTCATCATAGCAAACCTTCCAAAATTTTCTTGAAATTTTCTAAGAAACATGCTAATTGTTATGATTAATTTATGTAAATAATAGACATAAACTTAAAAAACATGGATCTCTGTCTAGAGATCTCTTTTGACTTTGGAAAAATTAAGTTCTTCTCTGTTCACTAAGCAAGTGAGTATTTTTATTTTATTTTTGTGATTTTTCTACACCAAGATATGAATTTTTGAAGTTAGGGAGCATTTTCTGAATTAATTAAATCCCTATTTATCTATTTAAACACGCGACACTAACTAGATGCTAGGCGGCTCCGAAAACACGCGTGGTGCGCTTTGGTTGGACGCCGACATCCACATAGCCGCTGACTCTGCCCAAGCTTTATGAACCGAAGTGCTGTCCGGCTTCATCTTGTCCATTGATGAGAAAAAAGCGTGATCGAACGACTTCCCGTCATCATCCCCAAATTCCCCAAATAGGCTAACCCATCCCCAAATAGGCTAACCCAAGAACCATCCACACTAAAACCTTAAGATCTCCCTCTAGACTCAACCAAATCTCATGGGGTTTGATCCTATGGACTTGCTAAGTGAGATGAACACATCCATATGATAAACTTGCAATTAAATTAAGCCTAATCAAATGGAGAATCAAAATAGGCTCAGGAGGAGAAAAAGTTCAATACCTTTGCTCTGAGAAAGGAAGCTTCAATAAAAGCTGCTAGGCACATTCGTGGAGGTCCAAGGAGGCTTTGGATTGATGCTCTTGCTGTGGTGTAAGGTCTAGGTTTTAATTCCACCAAGCTCGATTCCAGGTGTTGGTCTAGAGCTATGTTATGGTCTCTATGGAAGGGGGATTTGATGGGGATTCTCCTTCTTTCACTGTGGTGAAGGTATGGGTTAATTTAATTTGAGTTTGATGGACTATGGAGGTGTGTTGAGCTTTGTCCTAATATTTGGCAGAAGTTTGAGGTCAGAATTGAGCTTCCACAGTAGGAATCGGTGGAGGAATGTGGTTGGCTTGAGCTGAGGAGGTCTTAAAGAGTCTTTGGGAGAAATTTGGAGGGGTCTCTCTGAAAAATTTATAGCACTCCCTTATCTATAAGAAATTTTCAGCACATCCTCCAGGGCCGTGGAGGTGGCTTTTTATAAAAAATGGCTTAAGGCTTGCTGCCATGGACAATGAGGGGGTTGAAGAGTGATGCTTAGGTGAAGGGCAGAGAGGCGGAGGGCAGAGAGGCTCTAACATTTAATTTGGATGAGGTGGCCACTAGGTTTGAAATGGGTTTGATTCCATGGGAGTGGCTCACAATTTTGGTGTTTTTCGGCCACTAAGCCTGCCGTCCAGGCCAGAGGAGGTGGCCAGAGGGTTCAGGGACCTCAGAGGAATCTGTCACAGTAATTAAATGGGTTTGGGCTTTGTTTTGGCAAAAAGATCTTAAGTTTAAGCAAATATGGAATGAAATCCCTTAATTTAGGGGACCTTTGGTCCATGGCTTAGCTTAGGTGGTTTTATGGAGTTTATACTGGTCACTAGGGTCCAACTAATGGTTGTGGAGTTATTAATTTGGTGGCTTTGGGGTGGTTAGCCTAACTTTGGTGGATGGGGCCAATGTAGGGTCAAATGACCAAAACTTGGGTTTGGGATAGGCTAGCAATGACCTTGAGCCCAATTGATTGATAAACATTGTGTTGATGATTGTAATGAAGATTTTTGGTGAATGATTGAAATGATTTTGAGTTCAATTGGAGGGTCAATTTGGAGAATTTTTGAAATTTGGTCAATTTGGGCATGTTGGGGTAGACTTGGGTCTACATTGAGCTAGGCTTGGAAGTTGGCTCAATGAAATGGTCCAAATGATCAAGGGAGATGTTATAAAGATTTTTAATGAAGGAATGGAATAAAAATTTTGGGTCTAAGGCAATTAATTTGGTGGAATTTTTAAACATGGCCAATTTTGGGCAAATTTTGGGATTTTTAGATTTGAGTTGAAATTAAATGAAATTGAGGCTTATCCAAGGCCAATTGAAGATCAAATTTGATGTTTAGGAATGTTATGAAGAGTTTACAACATGACTTATGAGAAATTGAGTGGGCTATGAGTTTAATTGGGTGAGATTAGGTCAGGTGGGCAAAATTGGGGCTTTGACCTAAATCAAACATGGGTTCAAATAATGGACCAATTGAGCTTGGATTTGGTTTAAATTGGTCACATGAAAGGTAAATTTAAGTAAGTTGAATTTGAGTTTAGGATTGAAATTGGGGGAAAATGGGACCAATTTGATGGACATTTGAGGTGGATTTGGGGAGATTGGGCCTTTAAAGGCAATTTTAGGGGTTTTGGTCAAAATGGTCAAAATGACCAAATTTGGTCATGTGATAGTTGAGAAAAGTGAAACTAGGAATATTTGAAATATTTTGGAAATTTTTAGAATTTTTTGCTAAAGAGGGGTATTTTGGTAATTTGGCAATTTTTGGTGATTTTGGGTAATTTGGGTACTTTCAAAAGGTTTGAAATGATTTTTGAATAAATTTGGGTATTTTTAGTAAATTTGAGAATTTTGGCCAAATTTAGGATTTCAAGGTTACTTGGTAATTTGGGGGAGTTTAGTGGCAAAAGACTAAGTTGGGCATTTTGGTAGAGTTGGGGTGCCAACCACCATAAATAAGCTATGAACCAATGGAAACCCCATTTGGGTCCTCTATGTACTGGTCTTAGCTAAACCCTAGCCTAAGGCCTGTGGGTTTAGGGGACCATCTACATGAGTATCCCAAAATTATCAAGGGATCAAAGTCAAGAAATTTTGGTTTGTGCTTGTGAGTGGTTGTGAGTGAGGTGATTGTTGGTGAGTGCCTTAGCTCTATACCAACACCCAGGGCCAATCCTAAGGTCCAGCAGTCCTATAGGAACTCTTCTTAAGCTCCCCCATAGTGACCCCACCTACTAAGTGCTAGAGGTTAGGACCAATATGTAGCACTTTAAGTTAAGTAAAGAGGAGTTTAGAATTTCTAATGGTGAGAGTTTCTTTTCTAGTTTTCTAGGAATAGTCAACAGGAAGTCCTATGGCTAGACCTTAGGCTACTAAAGAGGAACACTAGACCTCAACCAACAATGAGGTCAACAAATGGACCCCCAATAGGTGTGGTGTACTGGGCAAGCACACAACGCGTATTAGCGTTGACCGACAAGATAAACAAAACCAATACAAAATCTTAAATCAAGAGACATAAAAGGAGATGTAGAATTGTGTGTTATTTGTTTCCACAGGGGAATATAGCCAGAACTTGTCGGTGCTATTTTTGGTTGAAGGAGTTGCCCGTAAGAAGCTGTCGGTCATCGAAATTGAAATCCCGTCGCTCGCTTCGGAAGGATGTTTAAGTTTCGCCTGCTTTGGAAAGACATTTAATTTATATGTATATATAGTTTAGAAAAATATGAAATCAAACTGATTCCAAATCTTTTATAGTTTAAATTAAAGAGCACTATACCTCAAACCCTGTATCTATCCCAAAAGATAGACACAAGACTTGAGGGTGAGACTCGATCAAATAAACTAAGAAATATATGACATACATTTGGTCTGTGAAGCCATTTTATTTGTCAACAAGTTCCCCTATTTAATATGAAGAATTAAATAGGGTTTATATTAAGCTGGGTTCGGACAAGCTTCCTATAAGGGCAAGCCCCTATAGTTAATTACATCTTAAATGACCAGAGTCACTCAAGAAAAATTTCGATAAAAATTAGGAAATATTGTCTTCAAAGAGTTTAAAATGATAGGACTTTTCAATGAGATCATACGTAGAGGTGTGAAAGGGGAATGATTCAAAATTGGAACATTTTATTGTAGAATCCAAAGGAGGAAGAACTAGGGGATGTCACGGATCCAGAGGAGAACCTCGGTGACTTCCTAAGCTATCCTAATGTTTGGCTTCAATTTTGAGGAGACAAATTTAAGTGTTTCATCCTGCCAATTTTATTAGTTAGGGCTTACATTCGTGTGAAACGATCATACAAATAGCCTGGAAGATGTGACAGACGACAAACTCAGAATCCTAAGACGAGTTATAGCTTCTATTGTATAGCAGGGTTATACAAAGGCCTAAAGATAAGGTGAGGATTTACGTTGCATAAGCAAGCAACCTCGATGTCCTATAGCTTTGTTGTTTAAGTCTAAGGAAGAAAGATTGGTTTAGTTGGGAAAGACATGTTTTGCTGTTGGGCTTGGCTGCCCACCATGCTAGCTCCAAGCTCCTTGCCGCGACGAGTTTTAGTTTTCTATTGTGTAAAGTTATAATGTCAAATGAGGTGGCCGTATGGTTGAAGTTCTTTAAATTTTATGGGGGGCATGCTAAAGTTTATTAGAGCGACACCGGTTAGGATCCTACGGTTCCCTCGTTCCGGCACCACTATTTTTTATTGGATTCAATTAGTCCAAATGAACTTACTAAACTCAAACTCAACTTAATGAGTTCCATAATTTCATTTAGACCGTGGGAAGCCTTGTTAGCAACCGTAGGTTACCTCCTCCGAGGGATTCCTGATCATCCGATAGAGACATCTTAATTTAGTTTCAATTGTAGTTTTGTGTGATGTTTGTGATTAAATTCTGAGTTGTTTTATATTTTGAATGTTGTGGCGGTGAATTTTATCTTGGTTGATTTTAGTTTTGGTTTTGGTTTTATGCCTATCCTGATAGTTTTAGTTTTCATGCAGGGTAGCATCATTGTTTAGCATGCAAATTTGCAGGTGTAAAAATACAGTATGAAAGTACAAGGAAGACAACGCTGAAAACTGTAAAAGCGTACCTGGCGAGTCTTCTTGTTCCACCACCTGAAACTCAAAAGGCATGTTAAGGCAGTTTATGTGAAACAGGGAAGTAATATTTTGACGACCTATCTAACCCTAGGTCATATCTTGGTGAGTCCTTAGGAGTTTAATTAAGGATGATTTTGTCAAGCAAAACATATTAAGTTTAGTAGACCTCCGAGGTATCCAACAGATTTCGAGAAAGAAACAGGTCCGTGCTACTCTGTCGTTGCCTGGTTGAAGATCCCAAGTTCTGTTAAACATATTATGTTGCTTAATAATTCATTCTATAAAACACCCTAATGCTCAATGAACATTGATGTCTCAATTACCTCTAAGAGTAAGGTAATTATCACCTGTAATTTAATTTTGAAAATTATGTGGGTGAAGACTCTTAAAGAGGCAAGTTAGTGTTATTGGAATACTTAGACAAATTTTGACCCTAATTGGGCTTGTAGTGTTTGAAAAATATTTTAATTTTCAATGGTATTTACTTTTCTAATCCTCATTTAAATGAAACTTGATTTAGCCTAAGTCACTACTAAACCCTTAAGACCTAGGTGAGTGTCTTAATTAGTTTTGAAAAGGTTAAGCTTTAGGTGGTCATGATTCATGATTTGAATTTTAATTAAAAATCAAATAAGGGTATTAAATTGATTATTTTTTGACTTTAAAGGTCATACCCCTAAGTCCGAGATTCATTTTATTTTAATAAACTTCCAAATTTTAATAATTTAGAAATTTATTAACTTATCTTTTTCAGTTAGAAAAGTGAGGTTGGTTTCTACAAATGAACCCCTTGTGTTTCAAACATCAAATAAATTGATTAAGATTAGAGGTTACCCATTTTCCTCCTTGAATTAAGCCTAAATGTTAATTAAGGCTAAATTTCCAAAATTACACATTTGCCCCTAAGGCTCTATCATTTCATAATTTGTGAAATTCAATTCAAATGACTTTGGAATTTTTATCATACCTTATTCATGGGTCAATTAAGACATCAGAGGAGAAAATGTGATTTTTCAAAATTTAATTTAACTTATATAATTATTTTCATGCAAAAATAGGACTTTTCAAAGAAAATTCCTAACATGACCAAGGTAAATCTTGGTCCCTTGAAATTTTTACTGGAGGTAACTTTAGACTAGAGAAGCCTTTGGACCAAATTTCATGATTTTTTGAATTCTCTATGATTTATTAGAGTTATTTTAATTTCTAGGTTGTTTAATAAAAATAAAATATTTAAATGGTGAAGATTAAGTTTTGTATTTTTGAAAAATCTCCCTGAAGTCAGAGAATCCAAAGGAGCAAATTTTATATTTTTTTTGATTTTTCTTTGATTTAGTGGAATTATTTATGTGAAAATCCATTTTTAGCATTTAAAAATTATTAATTCAATATCTTTATTTAGAAAATCAGGAAAAATATCCCAATTGTTTCTAAGTGATTAGAAAACAATTTGGAATATTTTCATGAGTTTTATTATTTTTGTGATTTTTATGATTTTTTAATTATTTTAAATATTTAAAAATAGGCTAAAAATGAAGTTTTTATTTTAAATACCATTTTATTTTTATAAAATACCCTTGATCACAGAGAACTCAAAAAATAAGTTTTTATAAATTTATGAGTTTTATTTTGATTTTTAAAAAGTCATTTAAGTGCCAAAAAAAGATATTTAACTTGGAAAATCAACTTAGACCATCAAACGTACTCAAAATGCTTTGAAATTTTTATGGAAAATTCTCTAGATCTTATAAAATAGTGAATATCAAAAATCAATCATTTTGTTGTTTATATTTTGTAAAATTAATTATCTTAGTGATTTAGTGTTTGTGAAAATTAGGTACATTTTGAATGACTTGACTCATGAAAAATTTTCATAAATGTTCTTTTGTCATAATAAACCTTACAAAATTTTCTTGGATTTTTCTAAGCAACATGCTAATTATTATGATTAAATTAAGCAAATAATGTGCATAAACTTGAAAAATATGGATCTCTGTTTAGAGGTCTCCTTTAACTTTGGAAAAATCACAGAATATTCTCCTTGACAGAGGCTACAACATGCCAAAAATTCAAGCTATGGTGATAATTCAACATGCATGGATAGTTAAAATACTCCTATAACTTATTAATTTTTTTAAAATAAAATATTCATCAAATTGACAAAAAATTTAATCCACATTGTTCTCCTCTATTCATTGAGTAAGAGGCTTTTTTTATTTTATTTTTGTGATTTTTTTTACACAAAGTTATGTATTTTTTAAGTTTTGGGGATTAAATAAATAAGAAAAAGCCCCTATTTTTCTACTTATCCATGTCAACCTCGTACGAGTCAAATAGGCCATGTGTCGCTGCCTGATTGGTGTCGCCAGCCAGCTCATTCCTACCCCAATCGGATAGCGCTCCGTCCGACGCAAGCAGGGCCACCTGATCGATACACGCTCAATCCGACGGTCACGGGTCATCATCCCAAATGAACTGGACCAGAAAATCGTCCATTTTAAAAATAGAAAATCGTCCATTTTAAAACGCTAATATCTCACTCAATTCTCAACGAAATTGAGTGCAATTTTTTTTTAAAATGCTCGTATTGACTAGTAGAACACATCGATACAGTTAATGAACCATTAAATTGACTTTATATTCATGAATAATTAAAAGAAGCTCGGTTTAGGGTTAACTTTGAATACCTTGGTCCAAG
>NW_018231674.1:23353-39904 GCF_001263595.1 Phalaenopsis equestris | reverse complement strand
TGTGTGGGTCCCAGGAGCCTAGAGGAGCATAGGGATGGAACCTCTGATCATGGTGAAATGCCTAGACCCAAATTCGACTCTAAGGCCGATTTGGTGGTTTGCTCGAAGTCCACCTTAGGGTGGCCGGATGATGGGCCTTTTGTGGGGGATCTTCTTCTCTTGATGTTGGGATCGTGTGGGTGCAATTAATTTGAATTTGGTGGAGGTTTGGAGGATGTCCTGTTTCGGCCTTGAAATTGAGCCCCAAAATTGAACTCAAGCAATGGCTTTGAGTGGCTAGGGAAGGTTTGGTTAAGCTCAAGAGGTCTTCGATAAGCTCTTGAAGAAGTTTTACAGAGTCTCCCTAATTAATTTCAAGCTCTCTCTTTTTGGCCATGGAGGAGGCGTTTAAATAAAATGGCCTAGGCTGGCTGCCAGGGCCAATTGAGGGGTGCATTTGGTTGCTTATGTGGAGGGTAGAGAAGATCCAATGAGCAGCTGGGCTGATTTGGCCTTTGGGTTTGAATTAGGTGAAAATCCCTTGCCTTGGCCATGGTTTTGGCCATTTTCTAGCCACCAAGGTGGCTGGCCAGCCAGGCAGGGCCGTGGTTTGGGCCTTTTTCTAGCCACCAAGGTGGCTGGCCAGCCAGGCATTGGTCACCTTTTGGCTCAGGGAAGTCAGGGGTGGCTAATGATGATTATCTCCCAAGGTCCAAAAATGGGTAAAATCCCTTAATTTGGGGATCCATTGGTTCATAGCTTGTCATGGTGATTTTAGGAGGGTTTAGCATGGTCTTTAGGAAGGTTTTGGTGGCTGTGAAATCAATACTTTGGTGGCTTAGACATGGTTAAGTCAATTTTTGGTGAAAGGGTTCAAGTGAGTGCAAAGACCAAAACTTGGGTTTGGGCTAGGTTAGCCATGTCAATTGACCCAATTGATTGATAAAAATTGTGTAGATGATTGTTATGAAGATTTTTGGTGAAGGGTTGAAGTGATTTTGAGTTCAATTGGTAGGTCAATTTGAAGGATTTTTGAAATTTTGTCAAATTGGGCATGTTGGGTTAAACATGGGTCTAGGTTGAGCTAGCCTTGGGCTAAGTCCAAATTGATTGTTGAAAATGGTTAATAGGAACCTCATGAAGAGTTTTCAACATAAATTGGGTGCCAATTTTGAAATTAAGGCAATCAATTTGGTAAAATTTGGGGACAGTTAATTTGGGGCAAATTGGGGGTTTTGGAATTAGGTTGAAATTAGGCTCAAATTATTGGTCAATTTGGTTTGAATTTGGTTTGAATTTATCATACGAAAGATGAATTTGAGTTTATAGTTGAAATTGAGGGAAATTTGGGCTAAATTGATGGACATTTAAGGTGAATTTGGGGAAATTGGGCCTTTAAAGGCAATTTTGGGGTTTTGGTCAAAATGGTCAACTTGGCCAAATTGGGTTCAATTGAAGGGTCCAAATCAGTTTTGGAGACATTTGGAGTAATTTTGGAGGTTTTGGGAAAATTTGGGGTGCCAAGGGAATTTTTGTAATTTTGGCAATTTTGGGGGTATTTTGGTAAATTTGGAATTTTTGGGGAGTTTTGGGTAGCTTGGGTATTTTCAAAAGATTTAAAATGACTTTTGAACAAGTTTGGGTATTTTGGATGGATTTGAGGATTTTGACCAACTTTGGGATTTGGGGGTGTTTAGGTAATTTGGGTATGTTTGGGGGTCAAAAGGCCAAGTTGGATATTTTTGGTGGAATTGGGGTGCCAACCATCCTATATGAGCAATGGACAAATGGAAACCCCATTTGGGTCTTCTATGTACTGGTCTTAGCTAAACCCCAGCTCAGGACTAGTAGGTTTAGGGGACCATCTACATGAGTCTCCCAAAAGATCAAGGGATGAAAGTTAACAAGTTTTAGGTTTAGGATTGTGACTGATTGTGGGTGAGAGTGAGTGCAAGTGAGTGCCTTAGCCCTAGACCAATACCTAGGGTCAACCCTAAGGTCCATCAGTCCTAAGGGTGACTCACCTTGAGTTTCCCCATAATGACCCCACCTACTAAGTGCTAGAGATTAAGACCAACATGTGGAACTTCAAGTTGAGTAAAGAGGAGTGTAGAATTTTTAATGGTGAGGGTTCCATGTCTAGTTTCCTAAGAATAGTCAATAGGAAAGTCCTGTGGCTAGACCTTAGGCTACTAAAGAGGAAAAACTAAACCTCAATCAAAAGTGAGGTCAACAATAGTAGGGGAATATTTGATCAAAGTTAAGAAGTAGGGACTCTCGTTGAGGATTGGAGAGTGGATTTTGAGTTATGAGATTTCAAGGATTTATAGAAGATGGGAATCAGTGTGTAAGTGCTGACCCTAGGGTGGAATTTGAAATTCAGGTATTAATTTTAGAAGAGGGTCGGAAGTTAAGGACCGATCATGAAAAGAGAGGAATCAGAAGTCAGGGACTGATCCCAAGATAAGGATTGAAAGTTAAGGATCAATCACAAGAGAGAGCGTTAGAAGGTAGGGACCGACCTCAAAAGGGTTAATTAGAGGTTAAGGACTGATTCTAAAATGAGAATTGAAAGTTAAGGAACAATATCAAAAGAGAGCACCGGAAGGTAGGGTCCAACCTCAAAAGGAGTGAATCAAAAGTTAAGGTGAATCAAAGTAATGAATCAGAAATTATGGACTGATTCAAAAATGAGAATTGAAAGGTAGTGATCAATCTCAAAAGAGAGTGTTGGAAGGTAAGGACCGAACTCAAAAGTAATGAATCAGAAATTATGGACTGATTCAAAAATGAGAATTGAAAGGTAGTGATCAATCTCAAAAGAGAGTGTCAGAAGGTAAGGACCGACCTCAAAAGTAGTGAATCAAAAATTAAAGACTGATTCTAAAATGAGAATTGAAAGATAGTGATCATTCTCAAAAGAGAGCGTCGGAAGGTAAGAACCGACCTCAAAAGGGTGAATCAGAAGTTAATGACTGATTCAAAAATGAGAATTGAAAGGTAAGGATCAATCTCAAAAGTGAGCGTTGGAAGGTAAGGACCAACCTTAAAAGGGTGAATCAGAAGTTAAGGACTGATGCAAAAATGAGAATTGAAAGGTAAGGATCAATCTCAAAAGAGAGTGTCAGAAGGTAAGGACCGACTCTCAAAAGGGTGAATCAGAAGTTAATGACTGATTCAAAAATGAGAATTGAAAGGTAGGGATCAATCTCAAAAGAGAGTGTCAGAAGGTAAGGACCGACCTTAAAAGGGTGAATCAGAAGCTAAGGACTAATTCAAAAATGAGAATTGAAAGGTAAAGATCAATCTCAAAAGAGAGCGTCAGAAGGTAAGGACTGACCTCAATAGTATGAATCAGAAGTTAAGGACTAATTCAAAAATGAGAATTGGTGGTGTTAAATATAAAGATGTGTGTCATGCGAAAAGGTTGACATTGTTGAAGAAGATTTGTGAAAATTTATGAGTTTTTGCGTAGAATGTGAAATTCCGCGGGGATCTGAAGAGAATTAGTGTAGACAAAGATAGTCTTGCTGCTCGAGCAAAGATAAGAAACTCTGAAATCTAGAGAATCCACTCAGCAGATTTATTTTCTTTTCTTGTTGTTTTTATCACATTTAATTTTTCAAAATAATTTTTTAAAATTTGATTTTAGTTGGTTGATTTTTTTAAAAGAGAGTTGTTTTGTTGTTTGTTTATTGGTTATTTTTGTTTAAGTTTTATTATTGTTAAATTTTTTTGTTTGTTGTTTTGTTCTTTGTTCGTTATAATTTTGAACCAACGTGTGGTTCGTGGCTTCCATCCATCGCACAAAAGACAATTGACAAAGAGACACATTTCTGAATGGAACTTCATTAATATGTTCCAACAAATTGTTACATATCAAGTGTAGGCCAATGCCTAAAAAAGTACAATATGCAAAATGCATCAAAGTACATCCAAAAATCTCACGCCAAGTACACATCATAGGCTGAGCATCCCTGATACATATCACATTGTTGTAATGTAGTAAAGTAGAAAGGAATCCTCTGACTGTCTGTTCCTACTGTGACGAGCTCCTGATATAGCTGACCTTCTAAGCCACGCTTCATGACAATAGTTCCCTTCGCATGTGCTCAGAGGTGCAATCCTCTCATAGCTCATAAGGTAGTAGTTCCTCTAGCTCTGGATCTGGTTGAAATCCGTGCGGTATTTTGCTATCATCCATCCGTTGGAAGGTCATGGACACCTTACGATGTCGCACTCCTGGAATGCAATGCTTGACGTCTACACCGTTGCCTTTGAGAACAAGCACTGAGCCAACTAGTAGGGGAATCTCCACAGATCCTCTGAACTCACCAGAGCCAATGATGTCAATTTCTTTCCCAAATAAGATGTTGCTTTTACTCATAAATGAGACCGTACAAAAAGGCCTCACGAAGTCATGGTGATCGATGTGTGGAGGTATGCAATCAACCTCATTGTAGATGTTGATAATACAACTATTTGGAATGCAGGTAGCAGACAGAATATTCCATCTAGCCATTCTTTTGATCATGCACTTTATCATTGGAGGTAGTGGATCTACTTGATTGTGTCTGAGGATCCCAAGCGGATTCCCTTGTCTATCATTTATAAAGTTGAAGCAACAGCCACACCAGATAGTAATACTTCCTTTTCCTTGCATCTATTTCCTCGGCTCATAATAGGTCCTTTCCATAAGTAAACCTGCTCGACCTCTGTCCCTTAGGTAAAATATGTTGTCAAGAATACTTTGTTCGTCAGTCTCTGAGAAAACTCTGGTATACAGTTCTAATCTCTCCAGTATGTTGATGAAATTTTCCTGTACTTCTTTGTAGAATTTGAAGTCTCTTTTATTTACTTTGCTCATTTTATAATATTCCACTATACTGGGAGTCGGCAAATGTCGCGGGTATTCCCTCATTTGAATATCAGCGGGAACCCAAGCCGGTGCTATCTCTGGCTCTAACGGAATGTATGATTCTACGTCTAACAGGAAGTTTGGCTCTGTACCACTTGGAACATACGGCTCTGCATCCACTGGGAGATTTGGCTCTGCCTCTATCAGGTAATCAACAATTTGAGATCCATTATCAGTAGATGCATATTCTTTTAATGTGCTGTAGTGTTCTAGATGTAGGACATTGTAGTCTGGGCACTCCATGAATGCCCCTGTAGCTGACGCTCGTGAAGGTATTTCGACATTGCAAGTAGGGCAACCCATACAAAGAACATATGAAGCTGGTAGTATCTTTGGCTTTGTCACAAACTTGGACTCCTCATTTGTAGAGGGCTGGCTGGAGGAGGTCTCTTTCATGCCCGGATCATAAATGTGTCCCTCAGGAATATGAATGAGCAAGTTGTTTGCCTCTTTCTGGCTTCTCTTCTCTTCTCGTAAGAAAGCTCTCTATTTTTGTAGGCTGGTGTTTCTTTGCTATGTTCTTCATAGTGGAGCAAATGGTATCCTTTTGTTATCAGCAGCAATTAGGCCCCCAGTCTGTGTAGCTATCATGGATGGTAAAAGGCTGGGCCCCTCCATCGGGTTCTGTTGTATCATCACGTTCTTTACTTTCAGTGACGCACTGTCTTTGGTGGGCACCCTTAGTAGTGAGGGCAACCCTTCCTTTTCCCATCGACTGATGAAATTCATTAAAGGCCCCTCGTAATTCATGCCGACTTGGTTAAATTCCATGTCAAAATCTATAGTACCGCCCTGCGGCGCCATTTCTTCATTTAGTGCAAGATTTCAGCCATCTTTGAAGGCAAAGATCAGCCTCTGGCCTGACATTTCTCAGCAGACGACAGAAAAAATGTCAGTGGGCTGAAACTTAGCGTGAACAAGAACAAAACAAATTATTTATTAAAGGAAATTTTAGTGTATTTTGGTGAAGAGGTCGTTTATTTATGTGTGAATTTTGTTTAAATTAGATTTTGTTTCAATTAGTAGCATATTAAGTTTGAAAAGAGAAAATTGAACAAGGAGAGAATTTGAAGTGTAATGATTTTAAAAAAAATTTATTATGTTGAGGTTAATTTTGTTAAAAAAATTTTGGACACAGTCACAGACGTTTGGCCACATAGATAACCCCAAAATAATCAAAATTTTAAAATTTCAAATCAAGTGAAGGCAAGAAATGTCAGGTTGTGTAGTAAGTCTTCAGGTATTGTCCGTTGATTGGTAGCATGGGACTTTTGCCTCAAAATTTTACTAACTACTAGGCTTCTCATGCGTAGACCTTTTCAACGACAAATGGTCCCTCTCAAGTTGGCTCAAATTTTTTACCTATCTTGCAGCGTGCAAGAATAGGCCTTTTGAGCACAAGGATTAGGTCACCAACTTTAAATGTCCTTGTGCGGACCAATCATGAGCTTGTAGCTACCATCTTCGCATGGTAGAGCTCCAAATGTTGTTGTGCTTCCAGTCGTTTTCCCTCGAGACTCTAAGAGTTTCCTTTCAAGACTCTCTAGTTCTTCAAGTCTGAGCTTCGCACTTTCTTCTGTTGTGAGTTGGTTGGCGACTGTGACTCTGAGAGATGACATCTGAATTTCTAGCGGTAGTGCGGCCTCAGACCCGTACATGAGCATGTAGGGTGTACACTAAGTGGGAGTCCTGAAAGTTGTTTGGTAGGCCTACAAACCTTCTAGCAATTTGTTGTGCCAATCTCTTTTGTTTTCGTCCAGTGTTGTCATTAAAATATGTACCAGCATCTTCTTGAAGGCTTTAGCCAATTTGTTTGCTCTGAGATAGTAAATTGTAGAGTATCTCTAATTTATCCCATGTCTTTTGATGAAGTTGTTGATTTTTATGCTTTTAAAAGTTGTCCCATTATCAAAAATTATTCTTCGCGGTACTCCAAAATGATAGACAATTTGGCTTTGAAGAACTAAAGAACGTGTTGTGTCGTAACCTCTTGTAGCGGTACTGCCTCTGCCCATTTGGAGAAATAATCCATAGAGGTAAGTATAAACATGTGTCCTTTGGAGGATGGAGGGTCTATCAGACATATTTTGTCCATGCCCCAACACTTGAATGGCCACAAAGCAACGGTTGGGTGTAGCACATTTGGAGGTTGGTGCAAGACCACCCCATGCACTTGGCACTGGTGACATTTTCTGGCTATATCCATGCAGTCAGACATCATTGTTTGCCAGTAATATCCGAGTCTCTTGATCTTCATTTTCATTTTTTTGTTCTGACTGGTGAGCTCCACACAATGCGACATGTACTTCTTTGACAATATTTCGAGCTTCGGCTTTGCTTAGGCATCATAGCCACATCTGGTCGAATGGTCTTCTGTAGAGGACATCACCAACCAAGGCGTATGACATAGCCCTTTTTGTAATGTGATGTGCCTCAGACTTGTCTTCTGGTAGTTTTTTAGTATGCAAATATTCTATTAATGGCTTGCACTAATCTTCGTTGATATCCACAACTGCATTTATCGTTTCCTCTTTTCTGAGCTTGTGTAGATTGTCGAGGTCGATTCGAGACAGAACTCGTCCTCCTTGTACTGTGATTTCAATGGAATCCTCTAGGGGACACGCCGGTTTTTAGCAAGTTTTTCTAGAGCGGCAACATGGGCATTATCTCCTCGAGGAATCCGGTAGAAAGTCACGTAAAGAATTTGCTCCAGTAGCTTCATCGCATACCGGTGATATTCTGCTAGTCTTGGTTTCAGAATTTTGTATTGTCTGGTGACTTGCTGGATGAAATGTTGAGAGTCACCGTAGATGGCAATGTTTGTTATATCCATTGAGATTGCCAACTTCAATCCGGTGATTAATGTTTCATATTCTGCTTCATTGTTGGCGCACGGCTCTGTCAGGTGGTAGGAAAATCTCAACATGCTCTGATCTGGTGTCACAAAGATAAGATCAATTCCTACTTTGTCTGGTACAATTATCTCTTATCCTTTATCTTTTATGGAGCACCGTCAAAGTACATCTCCCAGCGTTGCACACTAGAGAATTCCATTTGTAATACTTGCTCATCTGGTAGTTCGTGGTAATTAAGAGGGGGCCCCGCTGGCAGTGGATGTGTAGCGAGGAAGTCTGGTAAATTCTATCCTTTGATAGCACGGAGGGGAACAAAAGTTATATCAAATTGCAATAAGATCATCAACTATCTTTCTAGCCATACGGAGAGTGTTGGTCGGGTCATCAAATATTGCAACGGATTAACTTTTGAGATGAGGGTAATCTTATGAGAAAGCATGTAATGTCTACGCTTTTGGGCGGCAAAAATTAACATCAGACAATACTTCTCAATAGGTGGATACCTTACTTTCGTCAGTATCAGACGACGACTCAAGTATTAGAGTGCATTTTCTTTACCTTCACTATTGAATTGGGCTAAGAGGGCTCCAAGAGAGTCATCTAGGGCCAGGGTATAAAGTATCAAAGGTTTCCCTGGGATAGGGGCTGCCAAAACAGGAGGTTTCATTAAATATTGCTTAACGTCCTCAAAGGCCCGCTGACATTTCTCTTCCCAAACAAATTTTGCGTCATTTTCAATTAATTGCGAGAAGGACTGACACCTACCTGAGAGATTAAATAAAACATCTCAGATATGCCAACTTACCTTGGAAGGAACGTAGTTGTTTTAGGGTTTTAGGAGGAAGCATTTCCAAGATAGTTTTAATCTTATCTGGGTCAATCTCAATTCCCCGATGACGGACAACAAATCCTAGAAATTTCCCGGGGGTAACGCCAAAGGCGCATTTTAAGGGATTCATTTTAAGTTCATATCGTCATAACCGTTTTAACACAATCCTTAAATTGTACAAATGATTTATTTTTTTGTTTTCTTTTGATGACCAAATCATCCACGTAGCATTCCACTTGGTTGTGAATGAGGTTGTAAAAAATCTTTGTCATTGCACATTGATATGTTGCTCTGTCATTCTTTAACCTAAACGGTATCACTATGTAGCAGAAAATTTTGATCAGTGTCCTGAAGGCTGTAAGTACTGCATCCTTGGGAGCCATCTTGATTTGGTTGTATCCCGATGATCCGTCCATGAAAGAGAAGATTTCATGTGTAGAAGCGATATCCACCATCATTTCTGGTATTGGTAGTGAGAATTCATCTTTTGGACATGCTTTGTTCAAATCCCTGAAGTTGACGCAAACACGGAATTGTCCTTTTTTTTTTTGACAAGTACAATGTTAGCCAACCACATGGGGTATTGATCTTTTTTTACAAAGTTAGCGTCTATAAATTTCTTTACCTCGGCGATGACTTGTTACTCTATTTAGAGACACATTCTTCTTGGAGCTTGTTTTACTGGGGTTATATTTTTGTCCACCCCGAGTTTGTGAACTGCAACTTCTGCAGACAGTCCTGACATTTTGTCATAACTCCATGCGAAACAATCTTTAAATTCAGTTAACAATTTGATCAACCGTAGAGATTCTTCATCGTTGAGTAGAGCACTTATAAATGTAGGTCGGGGTTGTTCTTCAATCCTGAGGTTGATTTCTTTCAACTCATCAACTGTTGATTCAATTTCCTCCTCAAATTCTGGCAGAGCATCTTCTATTTGTTGATCAGTAGAGTCATCCTTTATATCGAGGCAATCCTCTCCTGATTCACTAGTAGCAACCATACAAAATTTTGAACATTGACTGGTCCGACTGTACCAAATTTGAGTTGGGATCATTTAACACTCCATAACTTTTCAAAAAGTTGTAATTTATCTCTTAGCATTTATTTTGGTAAGTTTCCTTGTTGAATTAACTTTTGTACGTAAAGCAAAAAATAACCAAAAGGCAATTCCATTAATTTATTAGGATCCTCATCCAAATTTACATGATTTTTAAGATTAGTAGAGGTTGAAGCACGATAAAATTTTATCTGCTTTGAACCAGCGCTATGGACTTCCTTGACCTCTAAACTCTCAACCTTTTTAGGGAGAATCGGAGGAAGGGTCATGGTATTCACGTAGTGGTTTATCCGATCATACATCGTCTCATATTTGCTTTTCTCCGCATCTTCTAAGTGTATCTTGTATTGAGGTTTCTTCTGTTTTGTTATCATTATTTCATCTTTGGAACTGTCTCCATCACCGATGTTGTTGGTTGGCCTAGTCTGTTCAACAGACAAGTTGGTTCTTCCTCGCCCACATTCCCGGCCTCAACCTCGGGTGCGCGAACTAAAAGAACCTTCACTAAAACCTTCACAAAATTGTTGTAAGAGAGTAGTGGAAGATTGCTGAAGCGGAGTTGAATGGTCCTGTCCTGCCATTGTACTTCTTCTGTATCTTTACTTTTGTTTGTTGCAATTTCGCGAGAGAAGATAGTTTTCTTTGAAGATGCACAGTAGGTAGCATCTTCATGAATGCCAACTTTATGAACTGAAAATGGTTGTAGATCTCCTTTGATGCAATGTTCTTATCCTTATTTGTAGTATTTAATGCACTTGTGTAGAGAAAATGGAACCATTTTGTGTTCATGAATCCACGGTCGACCAAGTAGAGTGTTGAAAGAGGTCTCGATGTCGATGATATGAAATTTGGTGGTTATTGCTAGTTCTCAAACCTTCTTAAACATTGTAATGGATCCAATGGCTCTTTCTCCCTTTTGGTTGAATTCTCTTAGCATCATTTTATCTGTCGTAAGCTCTTGAGCTTCGATGTCCAAATAGGCCAATGTTCGTAGACTCGTCAAGTTGAGTGATGCTCCAGGATCTGCTAAAGCTCTGGACAGCACAAATCTGTCGATGTTAATAGAGATGTAGAGTGGTCGATTGTGGTCGACAGTAGCGAGCAGTAAATCTTCATCGGTGAAGTCACCCCAAGCTGTTCTTTCAACAAGCAAACTTCATCTGAGGATGTGCTGGCCAACTAGGCTAAGCAAATCTCTGGGTCGAGCAACGCTGTAACCAGAGACTCTTTCATCTCATTTGACAGGATCAGAGCATCGTAGATGCTTAATCGGGCCGGAAACTTCCTAAGATGAGCTAGCACGTTGTAATGCACTTTATGTGGTCCTCCAATTTTCTCTTGGTTATGTGTTTATTCCACTGGTGGAGGTGGAGGTAGTTCTTCTTAAGTTACTATTTTTTTTCCTTTATCCACCGGAGCTGTTCTCGGGGGTAACACTTTCCCACTCCTTAAGTTTATTTCTGTAATTTCTTCTTCTTGAGGTACCTTTGTTGAATTTTTTGGTGTTTCTTCTTTGTCGAAAAGATCTAAGTTGATGGCAAATGGTGTGTCGTGGTGCTCAAGGATTGGCTCTCCGATGCTATCAGCGCTGGTATCGTTGATGTCTTCTTCGGTCTTGTTAGCGAGTTCATCAGAATCAAGTTTGATTTGAGGATCATTTCGGGAATTGAGATCGAAGCTAGATTTGTCATTACTAGAAACAATTAAAATGTAGCCAAAATCACAATCATTATATTCATAAGACCCCCGAGGGCCAAAAAGATAATCACACAAAGTCAAGGGTTCGAGGATTTTCTTCCCCGAATCTGAGATAACCAATCTAGCAGAGGCAGCCCCTATCCTACCCTCCGTGCTATCAATATTCACGATGGCATTCTTCTTTCTCTTTGTCTTTGACAATGATAGCTCTTGTGGTAAAATCTTCATCTCGGGCTTGACAGGCTGAAGATTCTGAACGGAAGTTTGTTTTGATGCGCTCTGGATTTGGTTCAATATTTTCTTGGATGATTTGCTCCAGAACGCACTCCATCCATCTTTTCCCGTGTATGTGGAAGATTGTCTCGATGAATTTTGGATTTGATTTAGGACCCTCTTGAGCTCGTCCCAAGTCGTACACCATGCCTCTTCTCCGGTATATGGATCAATCGGAGAAATCGGCTCGACCGTAATCATATTTATGGAACCTTTTTCAGGTTCTTTTAAATATTATTTTAAAATCTTTATATTCCCTTCTTTAAGGTTCTTTTCGAGCCAATCCTTAAAGATGAAACACTCTTCTATGGTGAGTTTCAATAATCTGTGGTATGGGCAGTAATTTGGTTCATCTTTCTTATCAACTTCCTCGGGATTCTTTGGCTCTGGTTGTCTGAACTCAGGCTTCTTCATTAGACTTCTGAACCTTTTAGACATGGCTTCATCTTTAAAAGAATACACTATTTTTTATCATTCTTCCAGAGATATTCTCTTATTCTGAGATGACCATCTCTGAGGCGGTTGTTGTTTGGACTGGCTGTTCTGTTTCTGATTATGCTGTGACGAAGACTGACGAGGATTTTCTGTATATATCTTCATTGGCTGTTTTCCTTTGTCGACATTTGTTATTGTTCCTGATTTCTTTTCAAATACTCTGGTTTCCTTGGACTTCTCGTGTGAATCCATTTGTTTGATTTCTTCTTGAAGACTGATAGCTTTACTTAGTAGCTTCTCGAAAGATTTGATGGTGATCCCCTTGAGCATGAAAGCTACCAGCCCATGAATGCTTTTGAGTAAGATCTCAATCGCGTGATGTTCTTGTAGCTAAGGTTCACATTTCTTGCTAAGGTTTCTCCACCTCAAAATGTAGTCCACCAAAGTCACGTTGGGCTTTGGCTTTTGCTTTTCTTGCTTTTCTATCATGAGCTCTCCTATAGACACATGATGTTGTGCTCCTGCGAATCTCTTCACAAATAATTGTTCCAGCTCAGCAAATGTCTTTACTGATTCATTGGAAAAATCAACATACCAATCGAAAGCAATCCCTGAGCTGCTGACGAACTGTTGGAAGAGTAAAGCTTTGTTATTCCTTGTGTTGCCACAACTGGCTCTGAAGTGTGCTATATGTTGTCTGGGATTTCCAGTCCCATCAAATATCTTGAAGTTTGGGGCACGAAACCCTTGGGAAAGGGTACAACATTAAATTCTTCCGGGTAAGGTCTACTCTTTAGAATCAATGCACCACCCATGATTGGGTTAAGGCCTCCTGAACTTGCTCAACCATTTGCTTAAATTCTTTCTATGGTATGACACTCGATGGAGAATCCTTCTTTGGTTGTTCATCTCTATTTACCTAGGCAACTTCTCTTTTTTCATCTGTAATATGTATGATTTCTAGTTGGTTGATCTCCAAAGAGGCTTGTTGCGGTGCTTGTGATTGTTCTTGAATGGTAGCCATGACGGTCATGGTTGCGACCATCTCTTCTATCCTTTTCTCCAGTTGACTGACTTGTTCATCCCTTAGGAGGATGGCCCTACGTAACTCATCTACATCATTCTCTTCAACGAGAGGTTGACCCTCGCGTGCGGATGTGGCTGCTCTGGTTTCAATGACATGGACATCCATGAAATCTTCTTTGAGGTAATCATTGTAGTCAAAATCTTCACCATCATTATCGATGGAAACTCTGTGTTGCCGAGCCAACTAGGAAATCTCGGCCCTAAGCTTTTTAATTTTTTCTTCAATCATTCATTCTTTGATTGTTATAAGATCTGGAGGACCTTGCTGGACCTCCTCCTCTTGTTCTTCCATTTCACTGACAATCGTTGCGACGATGTCAGATACTTCGGACCCTGACCTCATTCTATGATCTTGCAATGAGGGCTTACTGGACTGTATTGGTACAACAACTTTGGGTATTCATACCTTTTTCTTTAACGATGATGTCTCAAGAAAGAACGTCCTAGCAACAACATCGGTATGTCAAGGAAGAGTATGCTCCCCATGGTGCAGACCAGCTATAGTATCGAGTAACTCTTTGTCTTTTCCTTTGGAATTTTAAGGATGTCTTTATAGTGTGTGCTCAGTAAAATTCTTGGACTTAATCTTTACTTAATTGGTCGACAACGTACAGTCCTAGCAACGACAGACTTGATGGAGACTATGGTAGTATGAACTCTGCTCCCCAAGCAAAACCAGATAGGAATACGAGTAGGCAAAGCCTCAGTTAACTTTTGAGATAGTTTGGCATATCTGACGTCCTTTAAGATTTCTTTCTTCATGCGAGGGGAGGGGAGGGGATATTGCATGTCCCACTCGTTTAAGTAGTTCACTCACTGAACAACCTTCTTTGGCGGCTAGCCTCTGAAAAACTAAACTGACTCGGGTGATAGGAGTATGTTTCTTTCTCTTCACACCCTATCCAAGAAGTGATGGTAATGCAGCGATAATCTTCTGGATACTTTCATACCCATTTGTATCCATTAAAGGATGGAATCTACTTCCCCGCCGAAGTGGATATACTTCCGGTAACTCTAACTCGTCCTGGTGAGGTCGTCCTGGTGAGGACTGGTGAGGATCTTCATCAATAGGTACTTCCTTAGGAGCCTGAGCTTTAGTAGCCCTCCGAACTCTCCTGTTACGGTTTCTCCTTTGGGTTTGAGTTAGTGATATAGACTTTGAACCTACCCGATTTTTAATACTGATGGCGGGATAGCTAATCCCTCAGTCGGATCTTCAATGATCATTACCTCTTTCCCATTAGCAGCAGCGGGGAGAGCAGGCTTGGTAGGTGCCACGGTGGTAGTAGTCTTAGCTTTCTTGTAGGAAGGGAAATCCTGAAGACAGTCAGGTTAAACTCAGCAGACGGCTCCTGAAATTTTGGAGCGGTGACTTTCATCACGACAAATGGAGCCTTCTCGAAGATAACCTCAAGGTCTTCGAATCCGGCTCCAAACTTAATGGTGAGAGAAACGTTGCGGGCTTCATGGCTTGTCGACAACTTACAGGGAAAAGTCAGCGTTGAATAGGCCATTGCAACAACTTTAAAATAAAAAGTTTTGGGGTTAGTTATATGGCCACAACCTCATAATCTTAGTGTGAGCACTAAAAATTAATAGAGGTTGATCTTTAGGCCAGGTAAGTTTTAGTTTGTGGGGATTTTTAAAATTTTTAGTAAAAAGGTAATTTGAAAGTAGAAAATTTAATTAATATAAGAAAATTTTAAAGCACGTACAACACAACACAATTTGATTTAATTTTCAAAATAGTAAATTAGATTTGGTAGGGAGATGTGAAGTGTTTAGGACCCAATGCGAGACACATTTAACAACTCACAATGCCTACGTGGAACTAGTCCACCAATACACCTTTTGGGGTCCGACCCCACATAAAAATTTAAAGAGTCCTTAATGGCATTTGGTACACAAACTTAATGCTTATGCACAGTATAACAATAGTCTTGATGGTGTTTTTCACTTATATTTCCTTATTTTGCTTGCTTTGCAACAGAACCAAAAACTTGATCCTGAAGAAAATAAGAATTTAACTTTTAATGTATATATATATATATATATATATTGGGATACTACTTAAGTATATATATCATTATCAAGTAATATAGGACTTTTTAATTAAGACCTGACTATCAAACCCACAGGGAAGGTTATGTAATATGCACTTTTTAGAAAGTTTTTCTATTTTAAAAAAGATAATTACTTAAACTAAAAATGATTTTTACAGGATTTTAAAATTTAAATATTTTTGGTATTTTTGATATTTTAACGAAACATTAATAACTTAAAAAGATAACTAAAGTTTTTGTAGAAGAAAAGTACTTAATATAAAAATATCTTTCTTCTTATCATGAATCAGTAATAAGTATAGGAATTCTATTGTGGAAGTATGCAAATTGTGCTGTGTCAAAAAGGAGCAATAATATTCTTTTCTCTTACTAGAGATGCTATAAAGAACATTGGCTAATTTAAAGTTTGAATAGTTCTGAAGACCGATTAGGTAGGGAAGATACTAGCTCTCACTCTAGAGTTCCTTTATTTACACTCAATCATATGAACTACATTCTCATTCCTACAACCTCATGTGATTCTTTCCAATTGTTGACTGAGAGAATACCAGCCCGGTTCTTACATGTTCTTACAACAAATTTTAACATCTGGATTGGCCAAATCAAGAAGTATTTGCTGTTGAAGATGGCCGTGCTGCCCACCATGCTAGCTGATACACCTAAAATATATAGTGTTTTTAGAAACATTTTTATACCTATTTTTGAGATATTGCACTTTAATGGAAGGTATCTTTGTGTTTTTCTTACAGATATAAGTAAAAATGGAAAAAAAAATGCTTAAAGGAGTGAAAAAGGATCAAAGTTGGAGTAAAAAGGTGAAAAATTGTGCAAAAGAGTTTTGGCACCTAAGAGCCGGTTAAACAGAGAAGGTCATGCCTAAGCCCCGAGGCCCCACGCTTAAGCACCAGTGGCAGTTACTAGACAAGTAAAATTGGTTTTCATGTATTTCAAAGAGGTTTTTTGAGGCACTCATTTGCTTAATAGGTGGTTGTAACCACCATGGACGAAAAACATCATGAAAGGATGCATCTCTTGGGCAAATACATCGAATCAAGACACATTTTGAAGAGATCCTAAGGGATCCTTGAAGAGATCCTAAGGCACCTCTTAGAAAACTATAAAAGAAAGAAGAGAGGACTTAGAAAAGAGTCCTGAAAATATTGACAAGTTTTGAAAGTTCTTCTCTAGGGAGTTTAGAAAAATTTTCAGGAACCACTTTTTATTTTCTTTATCCTTTTTGTTATTTTGTTTTTAGTGATTGTAAAAGAGAAGAGATTCAAAGGAACTTCAAGAGTTTGGTGGAGGACTTGAGATAAGTTTTTATCTTTTTGTTTTAGACTAATTTTGGTTTTAAT
>NW_018231674.1:21173-23020 GCF_001263595.1 Phalaenopsis equestris | reverse complement strand
TGCAAATAAATAGGAAAATATTCATTGATGGGTGTAGAGTTAGAGGACTTTAAAGTGAGAGGTTAAAGCCCCCAACTTAGTTTATTATTTTAGGTTATGATACGAGAATGTTAGCCCCCAGGTGGAGGGAATCGAGGGAACTCTAGAGTGAGAGCTAGTATCTTCCATGCCTAGCTGGTATTCAAACTTTAAATTAGCCGATGTTCTTTGTAGCATCTCTGGTAAGGGTAAAGAATGTTATTGCTTCTATTTTGCACAACACAATTTGCATACTTCCACAACAAAATTCCTATACTTATTACTGATTCATGATAAGAAGAAAAATATTTTCATATTAAATACTTTTCTTTTACAAACTTTAATTATCTTTTTAAGTTGTTACTGTTTCGTTAAAATATCAAAAATACCAAAAATATTTAAATTTTAAATTCCTCCAAAAATCATTTTTATTTTAAGTAATTATCATTTTAAAAATAGTTCTAAAAAGTGCATATTGCATAATCTTCCCTGTGGGTTCGATATTCAGGTCTTAATCAAAACGTCTTATATTACTTGATAACGATACATATACTTGTGTAGTATCCCAATATAAATATATATAAATTAAAAAGTTAAATTCTTATTTTTCTTCCGGATCAAGTTTTTGGTTTTGTTGCAAAATAAGGAAATATAAGTGAAAAATACCATCAGAACTTTTGCTATACTGTGCATAAGCTTTAAGTCGGGATCAAGTTTTTGGCACCGTTGTCCGAGAAGAAAACTTAGTAAATTACTCTTTTAATATAATATTAGTAATAAATCAATTAATATCATGGCATCCAAGATTCCTTGAAGTTATTTTGTATGTTTTATTTTATTTTATTTTATTTAATATTAGTATATGCGTTCTGAAGGAGTAGTGCCCTACGATTCTAAAGAACTATTAGAAAAATCAGAAAAACCAAAAAAATTAAAAATCTTGAAAAAATAAAAAAAATTACAGAAATGGCAAACCAAAATAATCAAAATGCTAAAACTCATCAAAAGTTTGGACCTTTAAGAGATTATTCCAACCCTACTGTATTTGAACTTCATTGTAGTATTCAAAAACCTACTGTAGTGGCTAATTCATTTGAGCTTAAACCTACTATTATCCAAATGATATCAAATAATCTTTTTGGGAGATCACCAATTGAAGATCCAAATTTACGTCCTACCAATTTTCTAGAATTATGTGCTACATTTAAATACGATGCTGTTTCATATGATGTCATAAGACTTAGGTAATTTATTTTCTCACTAAGAAATGAAGCTAAGATGTGGTTGAATTGATTAGCACCTAGATCTATCAGAACTTGGGGTGATTTAGCACAAAAATTCCTTGCTAAATATTTTCCACCATCAAAAAGTGTGAAGCTTAGAAATGATATTACATCTTTTAATCAGTTTGAAGGAGAATCTATTTATGAAGCATGTGAATGATTTAAAGAACTCTTAAGAAAGTGTCCACACCATGCTATACCATATTGGTTAATAATTCAAACCTTTTATAATAGATTAATTAGTTGTCTTAGATCTATTATCGATGCCGCTGCTGGTGGTTCATTGATGTCAAAACCATTTCATGAGGCTTATGATTTAATTGAAGAAATGACTACCAATAATTTTCAATAGCCTTCTAAGAGGGTAAATCTTAAAAAAGTAGCCAATGTTCATGAATCTAATGCATTTACTATGTTAGCAAATTAAGTTGCTGCAATTTCAAGGAAGTTAGACTAATTTGGAATGAATTTTTCTCAACTAATTCTGATGATTAAAGATAATTCATTAGGCCAAATGGTAGATTCTCAAACATCATTAGAAACTTT
>NW_018231674.1:17322-20495 GCF_001263595.1 Phalaenopsis equestris | reverse complement strand
GAAGAAACTTCCTGAAAAGCTTAAAGATCCTAGTAGCTTTACAATTCCATGTGTAATAGGAGACAGATTTTATGGGAAAGCTTTATGAGATTTAGGTGCAAGCATTAACCTTATGCCATTATCAATATTTAAGAGATTGGGATTAGGAGAAATAACCCATACTATTGTAACTCTACAGTTAGCATATCATTCAATAACCTATCCTAAGGGAGTTATAGAAGATGTTCTAGTGAAAGTGAATCAATTTATCTTTCCTGTTGATTTTATTGTGCTAGATATGGAAGAAGATAAAGAGATACCTATCATTTTGGGGAGACCTTTCCTAACCGAAGGAAGAGCAATGATAGATGTGCAAAAAGGGGAATTAACAATGCACTTTAATGATCAAACTGTTACTTTTAACATTTCAAAATCAATAAAATATTCTACAAAAGGTAAAGATGATGAATGGATGTTATAAGATATCTGAGTGAATGCCATTTCAAGACTACTTATGAAGATAAAATTGAAGAAAAAGATTTGGAACATGAGCAAGAAGAGGAATTAGATCAATGTGTAAACCTTTTTAAGGAAGATTCAACTTATGTTCAAGAAAGTTTCAAAATTTTGGACATGATAGACAAAGATAAATCATTTTGTCCATCTATGAAATACCTCCAGAACTTGAGTTGAAATTACTTCTTGAACATTTAAAATATGCCTTTTTAGGAGATTTCTCTACTTTACCTGTTATAATTTTCTCGAAGTTAATAAAGGAAGATGAAGAAAAGCTGATGAAAATTTTGAAGATTTTAAGAAAGCCTTCGGATGGACAACTGCTGATATTAAAGGAATCAGTCCTTCAATTTGTATGCATAAAATTAATCTGGAAGAAAACTATAATCCCAGGGCTGATCCACAAATGAGTTTAAATCCTGTTAGAAAGAGGTTGTTAAGAAAGAAATTTTAAAGTGGTTAGATGCTGGAATTATCTACCCTATTTCAGATAGTGCATGTGTAAGTCCAATTCACTGTGTTCGTAAGAAAGGAGGAGTAACTGTAACTATGAATGAGCATAATGAGTTAATACCTACTAGAAAAGTCACAGGGTGGTGAATATTCATTGATTATAGAAAATTAAATCTTGTTACCAGGAAAGATCATTTTCCACTACCCTTTCTAGATCAAATGCTGGATAGACTAGCTGGGCATAAATACTTTTGTTTTCTGGATGGATATACTGGTTATTACTAAATTCAAATATCTCCTGAGGATCAAGAGAAAACAACATTTACCTGTCCTTATGGTGCTTTTGCTTTTAGAAGAATGCCATTTGTTTTATGTAATGCCCCTGCTACATTTCAAAGTTGTATGGTTGAAATTTTTTGTGATTTAATTGAAAAAGGGATTGAAGTCTTTATGGATGACTTTTCAGTGTTTGGAACTTCATTTGACTCATATTTTGAATATTTATCTAAAGTTCTTAAGCACTGTGAAGAAATAAATTTAGTCCTTAATTGGGAAAAATGTCAATTTATGGTAGCTGAAGGAATTGTATTAGGTCATCAAATATCAGAAAATGGTATGAAAGTAGATCATGCTAAAATTTAAGTGATCACTAATTAACCTTATTCAAAAAATGTAAGCGAAATTAGGAGTTTTTTAAGACATGTTGGATTCTACAGGTGATATATTAAGGGCTTTTCTAAGATTTCTAAGCCTTTATGCCATTTACTGGAGAAAGATGCAATTTTCAATTTTAATGAGGAATGCCTAAAAGATTTTAAATTATTAAAAGAAAAAGTAATCACTGCACCAATTATAGTTTCACCAAATTGGGAAAAACCTTTTGAACTTATGTGTGATATAAGTGATTATGCTATTAGAGCTGTTTTAGGATAAAGATATGATAAAATTTTCAAAGTTATTTACTATGCTAGTAAAACTCTTAATGAAACTCAAATTAATTATACAACAACTGTAAAAGAATTATTAGCAATAGTATATGCCTTTGATAAATTTAGATCATATTTGATTGGAACTCATTGTATAGTGCATACAGATCATTCTGCTATTAAGTACTTAATAAAAAAGAAGGATACTAAACCGAGACTTTTGTCTAGTTTGAGTTAGAAAAATCACTCTATTTTGAAAAAGAAATTAATGAACATTTTCCAGATGAAAAATTGTTCACTATAAATGAGTGGGGTGTTCCGTGGTATTCCGACATTGTGAACTATATTGTTAGTGATCTTAAACCCTATGGAATGACATACCAACAAATGACGAAATTTATTTCTGAAGCTAAGACTTATTTTTGGGATTACCCATATTTATATAAACAAGGAAAGGATCTGATCATTCGAAGATGTGTACGATTAGAAGAAACTTATGAAATTATCTAAAAATGTCATAATTATGATTTTGGGAGACATTTTCGTGTTGATAAAAGAGCATAAAAAATTCTACAATGTGGATTTTGTTAGCCTACAATTTTTATTGATGTTAATGCTTATATCAAAACTTGTGATAGATGTCAAAGTGTAGGAAATATTTTTAGGAGAAATGAGATGCCCCTCAATTATATGCTAGAAGTTGAAATATTTGATGTTTGGGCATTAGATTTCATGGGACCATTTATACCATCTTTCGAAAATTTATAGATTCTGTTAGCAGTGGATTATGTATCCAAATGAATAGAAGCTGTTGCTTTACCTCGATGTGATGCTCCAAGTGTTGCAAAATTTTTGAAAATGAATATATTTTATAGATTTGGGATGCCGAGAGTTATCATTAATGATGTGGGAAGTCATTTAGAAATGTCATTATGGAGAAGTTATTAAAGAAATATCATATAAATCATAAGATTACTACTGCTTATCATCCTCAGACAAGTGGTTTGGCTGAATTATCCAATCGGAAAATTAAAAGAATTATGAAAAAATCTATGAATAAAAAAAAATGGATTGGTCAGTCAAACTTGACAATGTTTTGTGGGCTTCTAGGACTGTATATAGAACTCCTATAGGAATGTCGCCATATAGGCTAATATTTGGGAAAGCTTGTCACTTACCAGTTGAACTTGAGCATAAAGCATATTGGGCTATTAAAGAGTTCAATTATAATTTAAAAGATGCTGGTGAGAAAAGATTATTACAATTAAATGAGCTTGAAGAGATAAGGAATGAATCTTA
>NW_018231674.1:12411-17287 GCF_001263595.1 Phalaenopsis equestris | reverse complement strand
GATCGAAAAGAATTCTTACTAAAAATTTTTAGCCAGTGCAACAAGTTTTGCTATATAATGCAAGGTTAAGATTATTTTCAGGCAAACTTAAGTCCAGGTGGATGGGCCCATTCGTTGTAATAAAAGTTTATCTTTATGGAGCTATCGATATTAAAGATCCTAATTCTGAGAAAGATTTTAAAGTGAATGGACATAACCTTATTATATAGGGGATCAGCATAAATGTAATGATGGAATGATGTTGGGTTAAACAGAATGAACACTGGTTACGTCAGGATGACAACGTAAAACCAAGCGCTTTGTGGGATGCAACCCATAATTATCAGTATTTTTTTGCTTTGATTGTTGTTTTGCGTATGATTAAGAAATTTGGGGTAGTAGTTTTGAGTTTTCTATGTGCTAATAATGATTTTTAGACTTTATTTAGTGACCTACACATGTTAGAATGAGAATTAGGACGTTAAGTTTACTGTTGAAAAAATGTGCACTGGCGCTTAAGCGTGGAAATTTAATCACATGTGCAAATTTTTATTTCTAGAAGGTGTAACTGCAATTTAGTTAGAATAAACGTGTCTTGGCAGTTCTAGTTGTGCCTAGAAGTTATGAGGGGGAATTAGGCTTATAAATAGAAGGGTTTTGTAAGGGAATTTCACCCTGGATTATTTTTAGCCCTAAAAGTCTAATAAAGAGAGAGATTTAGAGAAAATGTCTTCATGGGAGATGGATTTGAAGAAGAAGGAAGAAGCCATGAGGAAGAAGTTCATTAGTCAAAGTGCACAGGAGATGTACAACGGTTTCTTAGCCTTTAGTATTGAAGAGATATAAGAGAAGATCAACCAGATGGAGAATACTATATCTGTGTTAGAGACTCAGGTGCGTGAATTGCATGCTCATCTAGAACATATTAAGTGGCAACTTAAGATGCAATTTGGCCATACCAGTTATGTAGAGGAAGCGAATAAGGCGATGTTCCTTAAGCAAAAGTGGATCGAAGATGATAGTATTAAAGCTCGTCACCACCGTCCATTTTATCAACTCTATATTCCTGGAGAGGCTACTGAGAGACAAGAATTAGTTCCTTCTAAAGAAGAGTGGCATTAAGTTAAGTGTTTGGAATTGTGTGTTTGGAGTCATGTTTTTAAGTGTGTTAGTGTTTATGACTTGTGTTTAGTGTTTGTGTCACTTATGTGTTTAATTGTAAATGTGTGTTAAGTGTTTTGTACGTTTGTTTTTGTGAAAATTTGTGTTATTTTTAGCCTCAAATTGAATTAATTATTATGAAGAATTTTGAGAGAGATGGGAGTTATAGGAAGTAAAAATAGTCATTTAAGTGCTATGAGACCATTTAGCGGTGGTTTACTTAGGCTAATAGTGCATTTTACTTGAAATTAAAAATTTCATAAATTATAAATTGTGCACTGGCGCCTAAGCGCCACTTCTCGCGCTTAAGTGCGAGCCAACTTGAGAGGCAGGCTCCTGAGCACCACTTACTCGCGCTTAAGTGCCGGTTCCTGAAAACTAGTTCGCGAACGGTTAAAAGTGAATTTTTGGTCCGAAAATGCCATTTTTAACGTCTCCTGTTGGCTTCCCCAACTCGAGTTCACGATTTTTTGGGCTAGGGCAAGTGAAATTTGTTTCTTGGTGGAATCAAGTGAGATTTTCTAGATCCAAGTTCCTTGAGGTAAGAGGTTTACTTCTATGCAAAAATTTTGGATTTTCACCATATATTTTAAGCAGATTTGGAAGATTTCAAAAATTCACTATTCATGGTGAAAAGTGAAGACAAATCTATGGAAATTGCTAAGAAAGTGTAGTTTATGCTTATAGGAGTTAAGTTTAGTAGATTAGACTTGATTTTTAAAGTTATTGTGGAATTTTGTGAAATTTGTAGAATGGCCCCAAGAATGAAGAGAAGTAAGGGAAAGACCCACTTTGATTCAAGCAAGTTTGTGAGTTCAAAAGCTCACGACAGATATAGTGACACTCTACAGTCACAAAAATTAATTCCTTAGAGGTGTTTTAAAAATCGGTGGAGAAGTGAGAAGTGGAAGACCTGATAGACCATCGACAGTGGGAACAGTTCTGTTGTTTCTCTGCTATCGCAGTAATTTCTATTGTAAGAGAGTTTTATACAAATCTCCCAAAAGCTGAGGACGATTGAGTGAGTTATGGTTTGAGGGAAGTTGGTACCTTTTACTCCAAACCTAATCAACTTGTTTTACCATTTACCACCAGAGAATTTATGTTTTTATGAGAATTATAGTCCTACGAAAGCGAAATTGGACAAGATCATATCTTATTTGACTGTTGGAGAGGACTTTGGAAGATTACAAATGAGAGGAGAGTAAATTTTCTAACATCAAAGTTGTGTGCACCATCAAAGGCTCACCATCAAAGGCTCAAAGGCTTGACACTATTTTATATCTTCTCGTCTGCTTCCTACAAATCATCTCTGTGAAGTGACCAGAGAGAGAGCGATGTTGAATTATCGTATTCAGGAGGGAAAGCCCATTAACATAGGGGCTTTGATCTATCACACTATCATCAGTTCAGCTGCTGCTGCTACTACTGCAAGTATGATAGTTGGGAGGAAGTTCTGTTGCCTTTGAATCCCATTACGAAAGTGAATTTGAAGACTTATTTGGAGCATTCAATTTTTTGTTGGAGAGGAGGATTTTCCAGGAGCTATGATTAGAGACAACTGCTGCATCTTCATTAAGACTATCTGCTTCACGTGCTTCTACATCTCAAGGTGAGTCAATTGAGACTCAAGAGCAGTTATTACATAAGATGATGACACATATCCACTTTACCGCTGATAAAGTTCAAAATCTTGAACATTTTGCTGAGATTACAAATAGGTATAACAGGAGAAAGAGTGACTTTGAGGAGTTATACCTAGCTCTAGAGGGCCTGATTAGAGGTGACCCAGGAGTATTATTTCCTCAATATCCTCATTTTCCTGACTATGAGCTTAAAGAAAAATGGTATAGTGGCGATTCTTAGAGTGGAGAGGAGTAGAGATGAGAGATGATGTGTTGGACTTGATTTGGTTTGATGTATTGTTATGTTTGTGTTTTGTTATGGATTCTGTGATGTAGTACTGCTACAGATGCAGTTATGTGATGTTGTGGACTATGTTTTATGTTGTGTTTTGAATTTTTATGTTCTATTGTTGTTGTGATTGTTGTGTTAGATAGTATTTTATTTTTAAAATTTTAGGGTAGTAACCATTTTTATTTTTAGTACTGTGGATTGGTTAGTTTAGAACTTAACTTAATTCCATGTCTTTTTTTGTTTAAGTTAAAAATCTTGCTAGCTTAGATCTTAATTTTAAAATTTAGAAACTGCTACCCTGTATTTTTTGTTTTATCATGTTAGTATGTTGTTTGCTTTCATACCCACTATTTAGAAATCTATTGAATCTCTACATGTTAAATTAAAATCTCTATGTTAAAGTAAAATGAAAAATTTTAAAAATTTGATCAAAAGTTAATTTTACTCCTGTTTTTAGTTTTATACTTGTATAATTAGGATGTAAAAATTTCTGTTAGCATGTTATTTCAATTTTCATTCCTGCCTATATAATTATCTGATGCTAAACTGTTTAATATGTTAAAAAAAATTAAGTTTGGGGAAGGGATGAAAAACATTTTCAAAACTTGAATTTTCTTTGTTCTCAAATGAATTTGAGTTTTAAAAGAAAAAATGATTATGTATATGAAGTTATATTAGGGAAGTAAAATTTGATTTTAGAAATGAGTAAGAAAATTTAGTTAAATTTTTAAGTAATGAAGAAAAACTTTAAGTTAAAAATTTTTAGTATAGAAAATGATTAATATAAGTGACTATCTATAGTAAGAAAAATTGTATCTTTGAAAAATTTAGAAAATTTTGACTTTTATTTTTAATAATTAAATTATTTCTTTTATTAAAATGATTTTCAAAACTATTATTATATTTATAAGTAAAAGTTTTATATCAAGACTTTACTTTAGGAAAGGAGAAGTGAAATTCAAAATCATTAAAGACCTATCCAGATATAGTAATCCTTGCTTCAAAAAGAAAAAAAGAAAAGAAAAAAAAAAGAAAAAGAAGAAGAAAAAGAAAAAGGAAATGAAAATTAGTGTTGTCAACTTCATAAAATTTACATATAAAAAAATATCGGGATCAAGTTTTTGGCGTCGTTGCCGGGGAGATTAAAAAATGAGTTTAATTACAGAAATTTGCAAAAAATTTCAAAAAGAAGTTTTTAGAAAGCAAAATTTTTATTTTTACAAAGTCTTATTTATACTTTAAGATTTATTGTATGAATAATGTAGTGTTGTTTTTTATATAAAGTTCTTGTTTGTGTGTTTTATTTTTATTTTATTTTATTTTTGTATATGTATTTTATAGTAATATATGAGTAGTTCAAGTTCCACAAAACTTGTGCCTTATAATTCTGAATTAGAAAGAACTCTTAGAAAAATTAAAAAAATTAAAAATTACTAAAAAATTTCAAGAAATTGAAAATCAAAATAATCAAAATGTTGAAAAGTTTAGACCTGTAAGAGATTATGCAAACCCTACGGTGGATGAATGATACACCTAAAATATATAGTATTTTTAGATGCATTTTATACCTATTTTTGAGATATTGCACTTTAATGGAAGGTATTTATGTGTTTTTCTTTCAGATACAGGTAAAAAAGGTGAAAAATGCTTAATGGAGTGAAGAAAAATCAAATTTGGAGCAAATAGAAGAAAATTGGGCAAGAGTGTTTTGGCGCCTAAGCGCCAGATCCGACGCTTAAGTACCAGTTAAATAGAGAAGGTCACGTCTAAGCATCGAGACCCTGCGCTTAAGCGCCAGTGGCAGTTACTAGAAGAGGGA
>NW_018231674.1:12046-12383 GCF_001263595.1 Phalaenopsis equestris | reverse complement strand
CGGTTTTCACGAATTTTGAAGAGGTTTTTGAGGCACCCACTGGCTTAATAGGTGGTTGTAACCACCATAGATGAAAATTATCTTGAAAGGATGCGTCTCCTGGGAAAATAAGTCGAATTAATACACATTTTGAAGATATCCCAAGGCACCTCTTGGATTATAAAAGAAAGAAGAGAGGACTTAGAAAAGAGTCCTGAAAATATTGGCAAGTTTTGAAAGTTCTTCTCTAGGGAGTTAGTTCGGAGAGATTTTCAGGAACCACTTTTTATTTACTTTATCCTTTTTGTTATTTTGTTTTGAGTGATTGTAAAAGAGAAGAGATTCAAAGGAACTTCAA
>NW_018231674.1:7756-10590 GCF_001263595.1 Phalaenopsis equestris | reverse complement strand
CTCCACGACGACATCTATCGCATGTTTTAATATATTCATTAACTTCATTAAAAATAGTAAGCCAATAAAATCCAACTTGTAAAATTTTATATGCAGTTCTATTTGTTCTAAAATGTCCTTCAAATTCAGAATAATGACATCTTTCAACTATCTATTGAGTTTCTTCATAAGGCACACATCTTTTAATAATTAGATCTTTACATTGTTTATATAAATATGGGTCATTCCAAAATTAATCTTTTGAATCATATATAAACTTCTTTAATTGTGGATTTTTTATATCAGGTGGTGGAATATCACTTACAATATAACTCACTATATCAACATACCACGGTACATCCATTTCATCAATACTATATAATTGTTCATCAGGGAAATTCTCTAAAATTTCATTTGCAAAATTAGTTAATATTTCTATTTCTATTCTAGACAAATGATCAGCTATTTGATTATCAATTCCCTTTCTATCAATCACGGTAAAATAAAACTCTTGCAATAGAAGTATCAATCTATTTAATCTTGGTTTAGCATCCTTCTTTTGCATTAAGTATTTAATAGTAGAATGATCTGTATGCACTATACAATTAATTCCAATTAAATAAGGTCTAAATTTATCAAAGGCATAAACAATAGCTAATAACTCTCTTTCAGCAGTGGTATAATTAATTTGAGCATCATTTAAAGTCTTATTAGCATAATATATAACTTTAAGAACTTTATCATGCCTTTGTCCTAATACAGCCCCAATAATATAATCACTAGCATCACACATTATCTCAAATGGTTTTTCCCAGTCAGGTGATACTATTATAGGTGTAGTGACTAACTTTTTCTTTAATAATTCAAATGCTTTTATACATTCTTCATTAAAATCAAATTTTGTATTTTTTTTCTAAAAGTTGGCATAGAGACTTAGTTATTTTTGAAAATTTTTTTATGTAGCACCTGTAAAAACCAGTATGTCCTACAAAACTTCTACCCCTTTAACATTAGTAGGCGGTGGTAATTTTTCTATAACTTGGATTTTTGCAGGATCTACCTCTATGCCTTTTTCAGAAATTTTATGCCTAAGTACAATACCTCCTGCAACCATAAATTGACATTTTTCCCAATTTAATACTAAATTGACTTTTTTGCATACTTCGAGAACTTTTTCTAAATTATTAAGGCATAATTCAAACGAAGTTCCAAATACAAAAAAATCGTCCATAAACACTTCCATTCCATGTTTCATAAAATTGCTAAAAATGAACATCATACATCTTTTAAATGTTGCAGATGCATTGCATAGTCCAAAAGGCATCCTATGAAAAGCAAATGTTCCATATGGGCTTGTAAACATTATTTTCTCTTTATCCTCTAGAGCAATTAGAATTTGGTGATAATTGATATATCCATCTGAAAAGCAATAATACTTATTCCCAACCAATCTATCCAAAATTTGGTCTAGAAAGGGTAAAAGAAAGTGATCTTTTCTGGTGGCCATATTTAATTTTCTATAATCAATGCAAATTTGCCAACCAGTTACTTGTCTTATTGGTATTAATTCATTTTTCTAATTTTCTTCAACAGTCACTCCTTCTTTCGGTACACAGTGAATTGGGCTTACCTAAGAACTATATGAAATATGATATATAATTCCAGCATTTAACCATTTTAAAATCTCTTTTTTAACAACTTCTTTCATTATTGGGTTTAATCTTCTCTGAGGATCAGCTTTGGTTCATGTTGTTCATCTAATAAAATTCTGTGCATACAAATTGAAGGACTAATTCCTTCAATATCTGCTAAAGTCCATCCAAAAGTCTTTTTATACTTTTTAACATTTCTATTCCAAATTCATTATTGTAAATGGTCAATAAGGACCTCATGAATAGTTTTCAACATGAATTGGATGCCAATTTGGAGGTTAAGGATATCAATTGGGTGAAATTTGGGTACTTAGCCAATTTGGGGCTAAATTTCGGAATTTTAGATTTAGGCCAAAATCAAATAAATTTGAGGCTTCAACAAGACCAATTTATGGTGTTTTTGATGTATAGGAATGTTATCAATATTTTTCAACATTAATTGGGGCCAATTGACTAGGCTATGAGTTCAATTTGGTAAGATTAGGTCATATGGCCAAAATTGGGGTTTTGACCTAAATCAAAATTGAGCTCAAATCATGGGCAAATTAAACTTGGACTTAGTTTAGTTTGCTCATATCAAAAGTTAATTTGAGTTTAGGATTGAAATTGGGGTCAATTGAGATCAAATTGATGGACATTTGAGTTGGATTTGGGGAAATTTGGGTCTTTAAAGGCAAATTGGGGATTTTGGTTAATGATGGTCAAATTGGCTAAATTGGGTCATGTGGTAGTTGAGAGAAATGAAATTGGGAATATTTGGGATTTATTGAGTTTTTATGAGAATTTTTTTGGAATTTTTGGGATTTTGGGCTATGGAGGGGTATTTTGGTAATTTGGCCATCTTTGGAGATTTTGGGTAATTTTGGATAATTTGGAGGTTTTCAAAAGGTTTGAAATGAATTTTGATCAAATCTGGGTATTTTGGGTAAACTTAGGAATTTTGGCAAACTTTAGGTTTTCAAGGGTGTTTAGGTAATTTGGGGTGCTCAGGGGCAAAAGGGTAGGTTGGGTATCTTGGTAGAGTTGGAGTGTCAACTACCATCAATAAGCCATGGACCAATGGAAACCCCATTTTGGGTCTTCTATGTAGTGTTCTTAGCTAAACCATAGCCCTAGGGCTAGTAGGTTTAGGAGACCATCTACATGAGTATCCCAAAAGATCAAGGGACCTAGGCTAGAAATTTGAGTTCAGATTGTGGGTGA